>NW_023605905.1:0-15571 GCF_013339745.2 Dermacentor silvarum
ACGACGCTAACTGCAGCAGTCACCACCAAACCAACAGGCGAGCTCTTTTTGTGTAGTCGATTGCCGGCGCTTCCAAGCTGCACAAACGAGCTGGTTAATTTCACAAATACCAGATAACTATATATTGATATAGCTGCGCAAGGCAGCTTTGAACACAAACATTGGGGCAGAAACTTCTAGGCTACCACAAGAAGCTCGAGAACAAGTTAGGGACCGCGAAAATTGCAATACAACAAAAATATTAGGAGAAACGTTAAGAGACAGAATGAGCAATCCCGCTTCGCTGCTCGTCCCATGCCCGGACATTTTGTGGTGTTTATTTACCCACTGTGTACATGTTACAAAGTTGCTTGTGATGCCCGGGACATTCAGCTTAACCTGGCCCTGATCCCAGTTGTAGCAGTAACTGGTTCTCGAGGCCATTAACTCTCTTGATACTGAAATTAATGTGCGCCATACTGAGCTAATCTCAACTCTTAATGAAGTGAAGCCAACCAAAAATTACTTGAGGAGCGTGTTACAAGCTTGAATGCCAGATTAGCGTCCGTAGAGAAGACAGTTGCTGCACTCGAAACTCCGCAGGAATCTGCTGATATTCGAGGCATCATTACCAAAATGATTAAAAGTGAGAATGCATCGATTCAATCTAGTCTTGACGATTTCGAGGATAAGTCAAGGAGAGATTACTTGATTTTTAATGGTATCGCCTACAGTACCTCTGAAACTTGGACGGAAACACAAATAAAAGTTCGTTCAATTCTTGTGCAATTTTTCGCGCTGCAATCCGCCTTTTCCATGTTCCGAGTGCGCCTGTGCTGTACTCTAGCGGAGATCGCTGGAAACGTTTTGTACGGCGTCGGTGGTATCATGGTTCGTGCAGCAGACGACGCGCGCCAATGCAATAGCCGGGCAGGATGCAAGCATTGTCGACGAAAACGCGAACTCGTATATTGTCGGCGCAGCAGTGCCGACGACGTGGTATTTGCGTTGTGTTTCAGTAGATATTTCAGCTGTTCACTGCGATATTCAGTTAACGTGCGGTACCTCACAATATATAGGCTGACACGACACCGATGTCGATATATGAACTTGACCTGACGGCGATGCCAACATTCGGCAGCGACTACTTGGCAGACTGTCAGTGGGAGACATATATTGTAACACTAGTATGACGAAGGCGCGACCGACGATGCGGCCGACGACAGTAAGTCGTCGTAGCATGACAGGCCTTCGTGCCAACGACGCCGACACAACAGTGTGCCGATCCCTTTGCGATCCGCCGCCGAGCGAGAACATCGCACCGACAACGCGAATGTCGAAGCAACTGCGTTGATGTGTGTATTTCTTCACGCTCAAATTGAGTCGAAACGTACTTCTTAAGCTGAAATGCACAATTTCCAGCCCTTCGCAGCCGTCCACATCATTTAGTTTGAGGCTGGTGCCGATCTCGTTCAGCGCAGCTTCATTAGGCAAACATAGCATACGAGTTCGTCTAATATCGGAGGACCCTAACTATGGGATAAGCAAGTACGACGAAGAAAATTGCTTTCATTGTTCAGTCCGGGCCATACCGACTTGTAGTGAACCATCTTAGCATAGTACGATGCACACACACAGGGGCGGATCCAGGTTTTTTCTGAGGGGGGGATCAGCTTCTGTCAATGATGATGATGATGATGATAGTAGCCTTTCTCATTTACCGAAATGCACCGTTTCTGCTCACGATAAACCCCGCGTTTTATACGGCTAGAGCAACACCTGTAGCCCGCCGTCGTGGCTCAGTCAGCTGAGGTGTTGCGCTGCTGAGCACGAGATCGCGGGATCGAATCCCGGCCGCGGCGGCGGCATTTCGATGGAGGCGAAATGCAAAAACGTCCGTGTGCTTGCGTTGTAGTGCACGTTTAAGAACACCAGGTTGGCAGAATTAATCCGGAGCCTTCCACTACGGCGTGCCTCATAATCAGAACTGGTTTTGGCACGTAAAACCCCAGAAAGAGGAAGAAGCCCTATAGTGAAGCCAGGTATCGGTTTCTCCGAGCATAAAGGAAAAGGACGTTACCCAATACAGCCATGTGCTTGGCGGCTGTGCCTGATAATACAGGGTGTTCAAAACTAAGATTTATGGTTTTCTTAAAATTAGGCACTGGGAGGCACGCAAAGACCACCTGGGCAAATAACTTATGTGGCCAGGTGGGCACAAAGTGAGAAGATAATTATCGCTGTGAGCAGCCGAAGTCACTTAGTTGAACAATTATTTTTTTGTCGACTGCAGTAAGTGGGTATGTTGTATTGAAAACTTAGAGACAGTAGTGTTTCTACACAGTATCGGTCGGAAGAATTATTCTAGCGTGTTCGTGCTCCGAGATATCCGACTCCAAATTTCTATTGTCGTACTGCGAAGAGTTATGGAATCGACGCGGGAGTGGTTTATGCTTTGCGTTGCTGTGGAAGGGAGGAATTTTGAACGTTTTTAGGGCATTGACATCCTGATGGGTGAAGTGTTGTCATGAGATTCGTGCATGACAACATCAAACTTAAAACGGCAGTATATATGAAATATTCGTTAGCATAGCTAAAAAGGTTTCTGTTGTTGATGGCGTAGTTGTTGCTTTTGATTTCAATAAACCTTACAATACTTGGAAATCAGCAGTCACTTTATTTGCGTAGCCCAGGAAATGACCATCCCCGGTCGTCTAGTCACCATCACGCACGCGCATTGCCCTCCGGCTTCTCCGCTCGCGCCATTATCTCGGCATGGCAGCTGCCGCCAGCTTTACAGGCTGCGCGGTCGCGTGTTACGACAGCGGTTACGGGTTCTTCGATTTCTTTTATTTCGCCATCCGTCAGGGGAAGGGGGGACAGTTATTATCTTTGCCAATGCCTCCGCTGCGTTGTCAGACTAAACGCCGCACCCAACAACAACAGCCGCGTCACATCATGGAGGAGCTTTGCGCCAATCCTCACTCTCTTGCATGCGTAATCATGCGAACGACAATTAAAATTTGGAGTTGGATATCTTGGAGAATTGACATGCTAGAAGAATTCTATCAAGTGAAACTGTGTAGAAACACGGCTGCCTCTAACTTTTCAATACAAACATACACACTTACTGCAGTCGATAAATAGTTAATTATTCAATTTTAGGTAATATTCGGCTGCTGACAGCAATAATTATTATCTCACTTTGTGTCCCCCTGGCCACATAACTTATTTGCCCAGGTGGTCTTTACGTGCCTCCCAGTGCCTAATTTTAAGAACACCATAAAGCTTAATTTTGAACACCCGGTATATCTAGCCTGTATTGTTTCTTAAAATAAAATTTGGGATGATCTGTCGGCAGGTTTCTTATAAATGCGTAAGCACGGGTCCATCTTTGGAGTTCTGTTGGGACATCTTGATTTCCTTAAGAAGATTCTTTGTGTTCGGCTGAGACACCTTCGTTTGCTTTGGAGCTCCAACGCGGCAACCACTACGCTGGTTGTTTACGATATGCGAATCACCGCGTATGAAGAAGACTCACGACGCCACCTACAAAAACGATGTGGCCTAGTAGCCGAGAGCGCGAGCCAGCGTCTATATGTTTTGCTTCCCACGCGACGTCATCCTTGTACACAAGGCGCGCATCTGCTCCCGTTTCTCTAACCACGCGTGGTTAGCGGCCGACGCCCGCGCCCTGTCGTTGGCCGCTGACGTCACGCTCCCCCACTTCGCAGCCGCTGCTCGAGGCTTCGCCCCGCTCCGCGAGAACGGCCGCTCAGATAAACGAATCCGACGGCTTTGAGCCTCCTATGCTTAATGTACGGCAATAAAACTGCGAAGTTACAATGAAAAACTTGTAGCGTACGAACCGTACTGTGCTCGTACTGGATAATGTGAACGTGTAACTGTGATCACACTTCTTTCTGGGGTTTTACGTGCCAAAACCAGTGATCACACTGAGTGCTACAGTTTAAAAAAAGTTGCCTATGCGAAGTTCTTAGTTTAGCTGTTAGTTGTTATTATTTATATATGAACACTTCATCGAGAGATCTCTTTCATTAAGCAGGTTGGTCGCGGAACCGATGACAGCCAATGAGGCAACCGATGACACCCCAATCGGGAACTGAGTTGATATGTTGCGAAGGCGCTCGCGCGGACATCTGCGTGCTTGGCAAAAGGCACGTCCCCTCGTTCATTCGACGCCACCGATGGGAAGAGTAAGGCACGGCCGGCGCCAGGAGGTCCAAAGTGTTCATGAGAAAAAATAACTACGGCAACTTCGCGACACCACACCCCTACGGAATAAAACTAAGCTTGTGAGCGAGCTAGCTTTACCTCTACATGGCTCATACCACTGGTACTCGCGAAAAATAATTTTGAAGAATGCTGGTGGCGCTACTTTTTTGGGGGGACAGGGCCATTCCCCTGTCAGCGAGGGGGCGATGCAGAAATCTGAGGGGGGGGGGGGGGTCAGGACATCCGGACATCCCCCCTGGATCCGCGCCTGCACACACAGAAAGTGGGAAGCGGCGACACGGCCCAGTGTTAACAACGCGGTACATCTCCGTTCTTGATCGAAGGCTGCCGATCGGTCGCACTCGCCGGCGCTTCCATAACAAAGTGCAACTACGGAGATTGGTGTACTGTGTGTATTGTTATGCTGAAAAATTTATTAGTTACCGAGAAACACAGTTTGCCTTTTATGCCAAACAGGCAACAAGTGATGGTTCTTTCAATACTGCAGCGTAAACAACATCGCTCGTTGCCCCGCGAGTACCGCCGGCATTGGTATTTTCGCTTGATAGCTATATACGTATGTACGCGCTGTCTAAATGACAACTTATGTGCGCAGAATTTACTCTAGCAATATGCTATCGAACACACAAACTGTATGGCTGATGAAGAACACGAAAAGTGAGGACCAACTTTCAATATCAGCAATAACCGCCCTCCCCAAAACGCCGACATGACCACTTAGTCACTGTTTTTAAGTGCCCGCGACGCTCACGCTTTCTCATCTCAGTGTGATACAACGCTTCTCATACGCGCATGAGAAGTGTTCATATATGTTTGGGAATTTCATCATTAATTTTTGTCAGCGGTGCACGGTTTCTACAGTACTTGTAGCGAGCGGTGACAGGACACCTTCCGATGTAAACAAATCCGCCGTTCTTGTGTTGCATAAATACTTTGCTTTACAGAGCTACGGTCAAAACTTAGCTGTAAAAGCAGTTTTTATTATCCAATTGGCGGACATTCAGCGCAGGTCTAACAGTGGCAAATGCATGAACTCGGTTGCTGCGATATACGGCTAACCTTCGCTGAGCGGTATCGACCACAGCTCGAACTATATGTGAGCGGCCGGCGAGTACTCATGTTCGTGCATTTCAACTTCCGAAGCATGTTTGGATTCATATTGACTACTACTAAATAGGAATAAAAGCGTAGATGCTGTGGCAATCGCGTTACGGTGCGATGCATTCGTTCAGAGGCACATCGCACGGTGACTTGTGTTGTCGGTGCAGCTGCACGAAAGCCCTTCATCATATTTCGACGACTTGCGGTTGTAAGTCGTGCTGGAGTCGTTGCCGGCCTCGGTGTACTGCCCAGGAAACGTCCAGTCACACAAAGCGAAAATTAGAGCCACTGACAAATACACGAAATCATTTCAGCTCGCTTCATGAAGCGTGCCTCTCTGCACGCCAGGGCGCCACGACGCCGTACATTTTGTTTCTCGCGGAGTCCGCTAAGGTGGCGCCACAGCGCAATGCAAAAGGCTGATTACCCGAAGAGGGAATTCAGCGTGCGCATCGCTTAGGTGCCATTGTAAATAACAAATGTCGACCAGTGGTAGTGAAACTGGCATCATTTGAAGTAAAGAAAAACATAATAGCACAAAAGAAGAAACTGAAAGGATCCGGGGTGTCTATTCAAGAAGACTTCTGCCGGGCAAGTAGAATGACTAGGAATAAGTCAATTGCATTTGGGAAGTCCTCCGGTCAATTGTATCATCTCAGGTACAACAAATTGTTCATCAACAAAACGTGCTACGTGTATTGCTCTCAAACCGATACTGCTTATGAACTTCAGCAGAACAGTATAGCTACTGCCAGCGGTAATGTAGGCAGCAGCGCAATAAATTTCCCTGCTAATACACAATGCCCTGTTTCGAGTTAGCATCACGCGGCCGTACAGAATAAGCATGACAACGATTACTGTGTGCTGTTCACTAACATCCGCTCCATCATGAATGAGTGCGATGCCCTGTCTGCGCTGATCGACACGTGTAACGCAGATATTTTTGTTTTAGTCGAGACCTGGCTTTCAGATAAAATTGAAAATTCGGAACTTTGCGCGTGCAGTAAGGCTTACAATATTTATAGAAATGACCGAATATGACGATGTGGCGGTGGGACCTTGATCGCTGTTTCATCTGATATCACCTGTTTTGACATACACGCGCCTTCGCAGATTGTGCTGTTGTATTCACATAAATAACAAAGTCGTGATATTTGCCGCTTGCTAGCGGCCACCCGACAGTACATCCACATTTTGCAATGAACTGTTTGACTGTCTTAATAAAATCGTGGTTGAATGTCCAGCAGCACCGATATTCGTGCTCGGTGATTTCAATTTAACGGCATTGACTGGGCTGTTGACTTACCATCAGTGACTCTATCCTCATCCCAATGTTCAACCTTTCTTGATATATGTTCGACCTTTGGCCTCACCCAGTTTGTTGAAGAGCCTACCCGTGTCACTGCAATTTCTGCCAACATCCTTGAGCTCGTCTTCACCACATCTCCTCATTCAATTTCTTCATTATCAATTATACCTGGTTTAAGCGATCATTCCGTGATTCATTTTGCAATCCCGTTACGCTCGCCCCAGCGTCCAAAATACTGTAAGAAAACTCGTGACTACAGTACAGCAGATTTTTCCTCGATCAATAACGAGTTAGAAAGTTTTGCCGATTTCTTTTTTCCACAGTTCTGGGAAAAGCCTATCGCAGAAAACTGGCTCCTTTTCAAAAACAAGGTTGAAACACTAATTTAAAATATATATTCCGACTCTCCTATTACCTCCATGCAATCGGGCTCCTCGGTTTAAATTGTGTGTAAAACGGCTTCTTAATAAAAAACGCATTTTCCACGCTTCAAGCTGTCTGGGGAAACCAAAGCAAAAGCTGCCTACGTAGCTATCGAATCATAATATAAAATTGCCATCCTCTCAGCCAATAATTACTTCTTCTTCTGAAACGTACAGTACCACCATCTGCTCACAACCAATCCTAAGAACTTTTGGAACGTTATCAACGTGCGCAAAACTAAAGAAATGGTTCTGAAAACTGACGCTGGATTTCCTGTCCCCCATGAGCTTTGCTCAGCGGCTTTTAGTAACAGATTTCCGATGGCAGGTTCAGCGCCGCCCTATTGGTTATTATTTAGTGCTCTTGCGGAGTTCTTTCTTCACGGCAGCGGTGCGATGGCCGACGTTCAATGCCTTTTTTTCTTTCACAATGAACGGGCATGCCGGCTTCGTTTTTTTTTCTTAACACGATCGTGAGCACTGCCATTCCAGTGTGGAAGAGCCCATTGAGAGCATGATTTAATATTTCGCGGGCTCTCTTCAAAGCCCGCTAAAATACCGTCATTCAAAACAACGATATGGGGGGTTTCTAACGGAGCTCTAAAGCGTTTCAAAAGAACCATTTCCCAGAAAACGGTTACGAACAACATACCGTTTGGGTCATTCTTTTGAGTCTACAATTTCATTTTGAAGTTTGACTCTAGTTATGGCATACACGTAGTGCTGTTAACATACATCTTGCTCTGATATCTACAACATGTGAGCAAGTGTCGTGTACCCTGAAGACGGAAATCTGTCATCCGAAGGAAGCACATGAAGGTGGGTACTGCCTGTATGTGTCAAGGGTGAATTTTGTTAAAAACGTTCCAATTATCATATTTTGGTCGCATGGTGACAAATGATAAGCACAATCCAAGAAGGTATCAACAAATCATGTTAGCTCTGAGAAAGGCAAAACTTGGTAAGCATCCCTCAATTTTTAAACTAAAGACGCATGGAGCATTTAATGGAGCATTATGATATGCGTGGGAAGTGGCACAGAAGTCGCTGCCCACATAAAAAAACACAATGAAGATACAAGAACAAAAGAAAATTACATGTCTTTCTCCATCGATGAGGAGCAAAAGTGTGTAACAAACAATACGGCAGAAGTTTATTGGTATTATGAAAAAAGGTCTTGTGTGAGCTTGACACACTAATAATTTTCTAGCTTTTCAAGTGATGCTGTAACGAGGGAAGAAAAACTGGCACTTTTAAGCGGCGCTCTCCTCAGGCTTTGAAAGCCGGTAAATCTCTTTGGATACTCAGCCCTTGTGTGTACGTCCAAAAGAAATCGCAGTAATAAACCGCATGCCGCTTGTACGTGACATCGAGGACAGTGCAAGTGTGCCTGTGAAAACGGATGTCGCCGAACATCTGTCAACAACGTGGGTTCAAGGTGAAGCCTGACAGCGCTTTCCTGTCTCTGCACATGTCCCGCTAAACAGATATCCGTTACCACTGCTGTCCTAAACGCTAAGAGCACGACGGCATCGAGTTTTATCTCTAATGATGGCGTTACTAGATTTCCTCAACGTTTTGCGTGACACGCCTGCCCGAAATTGGAGTAAACTTACAATTCTTAGGTGTTTACCTGTCATAACCATGATCTAATTATGAGGCACGCCGTAGGAGGGGGCTCCAGATTAATTTTGACTACGTGGGGTTTTTTAACGTGCACTTAATCCACCGTACGCGACCGTTTTAGCATTACGAACCCATGGGAATGAGGTCATCGCGGCTGCGATTGAACCCGCAACCTCGAGGCCAGCAGCAAAACGTCATAGCCACTGGGCTCTCACGGCAGGTCAACAAAATTGGAGAATTGAGGGTCACGAGCTTCAGCATCGTGAATCCAAAAAAAAACGGGGCATATATCTCGCGCGCCGAAATGTGCTAAGGAAAGTAAGACCACGTCGAATCAAGCTTTGTGCCATTATAAGGCAAGTTGCAATTTACGCGCACTCAGACATAAAATGCTGCTTAGCAAGAATAAACAACCCGGCGGTATACTGGAGGATGGTTGTAAGTGCATGCAGGCAGTGAAGCATAACTTCAATAAGCGGAAACGCAAAAACCCGGCAGATGAACTTTGTCGTACTAGTGAGAAAGTATTTTGAGCAGTTATTATAGTTCGTACGCAAAGGATCCATAATCTTGGCCATTAATTTTTTTGATAGTGCAAGAAATGTCAGCGAGGCTTGAGAACCAATGTCAAACCAGTAATTGCAGGTCACAGTCATTTTTGTGCCTACGCGAAGTGGAATGCAAAATGCACAGGAATATCATTTAATATACCGTTACACGTTTCTCGGAATGGTTTACTGGCTACTGGGACCTGTCCGGATATTTGTCAGCAACGTTCGGCCAGCTCTACGAATAGAAGGAGTACAATTTGCCAATCACACTTTCCGGTTCCAAAAGAAAAACAGGGTGAGAATAAAACCAAGCAATATATAAGAAACTTTGAACGACTTGATTCGACCTGATTACCTGTAATATGCGCCTAAATATGGTTTATAAGTGCCCGTTTCCTGGAAAGTATTGCGTTTAACGTAGTTAATCATTTCGCAAAGCATGCGGTGCCATAAAAGGTACAGTGACTGATCCGATCTTGAAAAGAAGGCGGCATTACTGAACGCAATGTCGCTCAGTTCATTGCATTGTCCAGATGTTTTACACTAACCGATAAATGGTTTGATTGTCGGGTGAATGAGTGAGGATATTTCTATGCTTCCTTCGATCATGACCGTTCCCGTGCGGTGTTTGCTGAAGGCCCTTAACAGCCCGGCTTATGCGACCATCCGAGCGGGGTTTTCTTTACTAGACAATGCACGAATAATGCAATATTTATAAGCAGTGAGATTACCGACTTGCCAAGTGCCGAAGCATACAAGCGGATCTTTGCGAGTAGTGAATTTCGGGGATTGGCCACAGCGCCATTAGAAACGAGACGTGAGACGGTCTTGAGGTTTGTTGTTTCAAAGTGAATGGCATTCCTCATGAAAACAAATGGGATGCCTTCCGTGCTTGTACCACAGAAAATAAAGAGCACCCACCGAGATCTCTGACTGCGTCACAAAATAAATGTGTATTGGGAATGATCCTGCGCACAGGTCAGAAAAGCTTATAATTAACTCATTATTACTCTACAAAGGCGTAATACTGTAACGCAATAGTGCAATAGCACACCACTCAAAACAAAAACGGTGATAAAGTATTCTTTTCAGCGTTGTTGTAGAAATGAACTTTCTTGATGTGGCTGAATTTCCTCGCAACAAATAGTGTGAGGAACGGATTCTGTGCTTCAAACGTTGATAAAAATATTTTAAAAGTACACATAATGAAGTACAATATGCAACTAAGGTGCGGTATTAGAAGGCACTAGCAAATAAAATAAGATAAAGTTTCTCGCAAACCGTCTTTCGTGAGAACAAGTCTGGGCAAGGCAAATCAAGGTACAGTTCATTTCCAACATGGGTGCATGCTTTGCATGTGCGAGTTTGCCGCACATCACCTTGCTTTCATGTCATCCTGAAGTATCTGAGTGTGCATTTCATAAGGCTTCTGCTTCTCCTACTTTCATTTCTGGGATATGCCGGTGAAGGAAGGCGCAGAGCTTAATATTGAGTAGTCACGTTATCAGGGAATGGTGAAGCACTCAAGTGTTCGTGCCTTGAATTTGTACACTCGATGTGCGGTGGACTGCAGTGTACATAAATGTATATTTCGGCTGACAAGAATACTCAAAAATAACCCCATCCCCTGTCGCGCGCTCTGCCAAAAAAGCTTCGGAAAAGCTACCAATAATACTCACAAGCCATCAAACGTTATTGTAATATGCTAGGTATCTTTTGAATTTCCAAGATTACCTAGCAATTCTTGGTTGCTTTAGCGTCGTGTTTATTGAGAAGCTCTTAAATCAAACTGTACTCCATAAAGTGACCACAAATAAAGTCCGTTCTGTTATAAATGACAAAGAAGGAAATATATACGCTTGTATTTTTACTACTACAAGCTGGTTTGCTGTTGGAGACACTTCTTGCGAGCAGACACAGCGAATGTTCTTTGAATTTTCCAGCTGTTTAAAATACGGATTATGGTAAAGCCTAGAATACTTTATTAGGCTCGCCTTTAAATTGTCGCCTGTAAAATCCCGAAAGCAACACAAATGCAGGCTTCAATAGTGTTTTATGCGCCATGCACAACGTGGATGAAAAATCGCGCTCATCAAAGCGATATATGGGAAGAACCAATCATACATGGCTTTTCTCCGACGTGGTAAAATTTTGTGAATAAAACTCGTCAGAGCCAGGCGTGTTTCTCGCGAAGCTTGAAAGCTAGCGCCATTTGTATTCTGTGCGCTCTCCAAATGTGCTGTGAAATGCATTTGCGGTGTACACATTTTTGATACAGCGGCGCTTTTGTTTAAATCATTGGATGCACAGGTAAATACGAAAACAAGCTGCTTAGCCTACCTTATCTTATACGATGCACAAACGCTGCGGTGAAGTCAAACAAAAGTTTATTATTAGAAGCGTGGATAAACTTGCGCTGCCACAAGAAGTGAATATGGCAGTAGTTTCTATGCTATCTTGATGGTACAAAAAACTTGCCAGAAAATAGGGGTAGCTACCTGAAGCCACATCCGAAAATATGCACAAAATAACACTCTCATTCACAAGCACGCTTGAAGGTTATGATGAGTTCTCCCAGGATCTTACTTCAAGTTATTTGGGTGATGTGTAAACAGTTCTGAAACAGTAAGACAGCTGTCTTTTGCATTCAGGATCTTCATTTCCTTTTTCTCAACATCTCAACAGGCGGAAAATTTCATATTTATTTCCTAAGCTTTAGTTAATTCGTTGAGCGCAAGTGTTTTAGAAAATAATGTCCACCCGTAAACTAGAAACCTAGCAATTTAAATACTCGCTTAGCTCCTAGATTATTTCCGAAGAAATTTATAAATGTGTAACCTTGATTTTGACATATATATATAGCGTAAACTATTACTCAATCTTGCCGACATGTCTTTAAGGACGCAGCTACAAGCGAGATATTTCGATGTTTATTTTCTCCTCTCTATTTCATAACTTTTCAGGATTTTTTCCCCTCCTAGCTCGTTGCTCAACGATGATAAAGAAATAGAGTACGCAGTCTCAATTTGTAATTGAAGAGCACTCGTATTAAGCACTATGGGTACCAAATAAAAACCATAATTGGGGAAAATAACCCACCGTTTTTCAATACGATTTCCCTCAGAACCCACAGTGCAGTATCGGGGCGTGGAACAGCGGAATCTATCGGGCTTATGTTAACTCATAATTCATTCCTTGCAATATTAAATGCCCCTAAACGCACACTTATCGCTATGCTGGTTTTCGTGGTGGGTATGTTTCCCAAGCCGGAATAATTATATTTACTTTATGGCTCTTGAACAAATTTTGTCTAACTGAAAGCTGACCCGTTAAGAAAACTAAGCTTTACACCTAAAAGAATCCGACATAATATTCCCTGATGCGGTGGCATTAGTGGCTCAGCCACAAAAAAGACCCATCAGAACTGCCATTCTAGCTTTCTGTGAAATGAAACAAAACAAGAATTTTCAACCAAAGTTGTGTACTTACATTCTTCTCTGGCTACTTTGAGGAGCTCGACAAGCTGGCATGCACCTTTGTCCGTCTCTTTATATTCGTATGCCAACCACGTCGCCTCCCATTACACGAAAGCATCCAGATCTAGCTAAATAGCAGGACATCCTGTCATTAAACGAGCTCATGTCGGAGATGGTTATCGTCGCTTATGGGTCTGCAGTTCGTGCACGCGCTCATATCGAGGTTCTGAACCGTCGCAGCTGGATGAGCTCGGGAACTCGTCGGCAAACACGTGATTGCGTTTCCCAGGAAGAAGAAATGACCACCTATATAGCTATAACAGACAAATAATATATTATAAATTTGTATGAAGCTTTCCGTTTTCGTAAATTAAAGAGATACCGCAATAAACTTTTATTGTATAATAATTCTTGAATTAATTACAAAAAAGTTACGATTTCACTTGTTTTGCCAAATATTACTATGCTGTGCGAACGGCACTGCAGGATGTTCTCAAATGATCCAATGCCAAAAGATAACAGGCAATTCTAACACCACTGCACCTCTGAAACTTTCCTACGAGATGACAGAGTTCGACTGTCTGCGCAGGGTATGCCATTCAAATCAATGACGAGCTCAGGCTTGTTATTCTACGCCGCCCTCCTTGAAACGCTGATGATGGCCATTGTAACTCTACTGCGTGTAGGTGCCTTTCTTGTTTAAGAAACTGCCAGACAGCTTAGTAATACAGTGGTTGTACATGTCCGTCCATACACGTGACGGAGTATCTATAGCGACTTCTTGAAACACAACTTCTAAGCGTGGTTAATGGCAGAGGGGACGTTGTGGCACTGAAGTCGCACAGTTAAGGGTGATGCATAGCGGCACAAGCGCACTAGCAAAAAATAGTGTAAGCGTCCGTTGATGCGACTGCACTAGGGGAAAACTCGGCGTGACTGTTGACAGAGCTTTGGAGACTAAGCAGCAACTGCCTTCTTTAACAGCAAACGAAAACACTTCCGGCCATAAATATGTTTTTGCGCTTCATCTTATTCTGGCTATAAAAATCAATAATGTCTACGTTGATGGCGTTAAACATAGTGAGCCTCCAATTGTCAGGCCAAAAAATCCCAGCTTTATACATATTGTTATTTGTGACGTTGGCTCAATTCCCCGCTCAGTGGGCGCATTTACCGCCGAGGATTGGGCGTGTGTCAAGGAAGTACAGCTTATCAAAATTGACGCCAAGACCTCCACAACAACGTTTTTCATGGAGCCCATGTTTATTTTAAACGTTAACTCAATCGGCCAGCCCAGCCAGTCTGTCAAGGACACAAGCTTGGCGAAGTTACTGTCACCGTTATAACTTGTAGCGCTGCCTCGACGAGTCTTGCTATCCTCAAGCGTGGGTGTCGGTGCTGTCTCGTAAACTATGCTGCTTAACGGGCATGACAACGTTGATTGCGAGAGACGTGTAATTTTATTATCGCTAAGTGTTACTGGGGTTCAGAGCGACCACGCAGTTGTCTTTTTATAATTGAAGCGTTGGCTGGAGTTCTGGTGGGTCTATCTAGACCGCGGCGGAGCAGCGACATTATTTGGACGAGCCTTGCTGAAAGAAGATGCAGCGAGTTCTTCGTCTGGGACTGCAAGTTCTTACGCGGCACTGTGGAAGAGTAGGCGAGATGAGCGAGGAATAAACTTGATACAGCTTGATGAGGAGATTCCAAGTCAGTAAATAGAGTTGTAGGAAAGCTCACTGTATCACCAGTGCCTAGGGGTAGAGCAACCGGTGCAAGCCGCCCCGTTGGCCACCGCCCCATTCCGGTTTTTCATGTGAGGACGAAGGGGAAGCGGAATGCAGTTCTAATGAAACACGATTTTGGGGCTACATAAATATCAGGTCACGAGAGGAACAGGGAAAGCAGTGATGGCGCCAACGTTGATTTTCACTAATGCCATCCTGTGCTGAAATTCAGAGATCTTAACGGTATTAGATGCCACCCAAAGGTCGGTGGTGCGATTGCCATCGTGGGATTATGGTAAAACTACGAATGATACAGCGCAAGATGTTATTGTTTGCCGAACTTTCGAAGCTTGAGCGCAGATAATGAGTTTCGCAGAAGGGCTCGTAAACTTCAATGACGCCATATGGGTGGCTAAAGTGCAAAAATATCTGTATCTGAAAAGCGCGGACACTGAATGAAGGAAGACGTCAAGAAAGCTGGCAATAAGGTACAGGGTCACTCAAAGTGTAAGTATACAACCCGGATTCACCACAAAGAATAATGGAAGCAACGAATACCATGGTGATTTACAAGAACGCCAAGAATAAAACCAGGAGAGAAAACTTGAACAATAACGCAAAGGAAAGTCAAGTGATATTTGAAGCCCCAGCTGGCTGCCTCAGGACAAAAACATGTCGGAGTAAGTATTCTCAACAGAGCGAAGCATATGCCTGGAAAAAGCAAGCCCGGATATGACTCAGCACATCGTATTGTATTGCCAAGATACTTACCCAACAGGAACCGTAGGTGACATCGACCTTCGCGAAGAGCTGGGATTCAAAGCGGATCGAATCATTAACTACTTAACGGTCGAGACAAGCAAGAGGCGTTTGACCAGTGGTGAAAAAAAAACGCCATAAATCAATAGAGCCAAGCTCGAGCGTTAATGGCTCGTGCTGGCTCAGGCTTCCCAGAAGTTGCCGTATACTCGCCATCGCCCCAACCCGCACTATCCTACTGTGCTTCGTGGTACTTGAGTTTCCTCGACATACTGGCCTTTCTGAGAACCTTCCTTTCGCTACTACTGTACCTATTGCGTTTCGCGCCCGGACACCAACGTAACTTATGATTTTGCGACTCTCT
>NW_023605906.1:0-37500 GCF_013339745.2 Dermacentor silvarum
CGAAGGAACACAAGTGGAGGCTTTCATCAATAGCAGCCGTGAACTGGTCCCTAGTCGCTAATTGTTTGCGGCAAGTTATTGTTACGTGAGAAGGCCAGTATCTGAGTATGAATAAATGCAGCTTGAAAACTGCAACCTGAAATGCTACGACAGAAGATACGACCACCGTCTGGTACTGGCGAATTGGGTAGTCAGCGCATACAATGATCAAGCGGTGATCTAGGCTCTGTGACTATTATGGCTTAATAGTGTGCCCTCTCACAGATTCAAATGACCAAGCACAAACTCTTGTTTCGTTTCCGGGTTACGGAATTTTTCCTTGGTCTTTTTCATATTAGTACTGAACAATGATAGCCATCTAATAGAGCTTTGTTATATTCCGCCTGTGTTTCTGTTGCATGGGCAATGACATAAATATGATTCCTTGTTAAACATTCCCTACTAAAGCAACAGTGTTTACATGTTCCATGGAAGTCCAACGTTACCATTATTAGGATCGAAATCCTTTTGCCATTACTGTCACGAAGTTATTAAGTGAAGCCTGGACAAAACGGTGTTCTTTTACTAATGGCTGACACTTGGAGAGTGCGCGTACCGCTACGCACTTCGTCGTTGTCGTTCAACTGGCCGGCGACTACAGGTGACAGCCTATCTCGCGTCATTTTTCCCGTATCAAAAGCGACCGCCTTGGTCGGCTGGTGCTGATGGTTAAGATCAAGTGGCTAAAGTGATGGGACAGCTCTAATGCAAAGATAGTCACAGAAAGCAAGAAATAGCCACAACACTGCGCAGGACGGCGAAGTGTTTGAATGGTGCGCTTCGCTCGCGGGCGTAGTAAGGGCTGTATGCGTACTACATGCACAACGTCGGGATGGGCACGTCGTCGGCTCAAACGAGGATCAACAATTTGGGGCACGACCTCATAATTCGCAACGCTAAGGTGGCGCACAACCTCACATGGGCTGAAGTACGTTCTCAATAATTTCTCCGGAAGCCCACGGTGGGAGACAGGTGTCCACACCCGCACCTATCCACCAGCTTATCTCTCGTCATTACAATACATAAAGCAGTATAATGGAGCAATAACTTTCCTGTTTTCTGGCGGCTGCTTTCTTATTGGGTAATATTATTCTACCAATATTCCAAGTGTGTCGTGCACTTTAGGTCATGAGGTGTTGCCTGTAAAAGGCAGCAATCTTTTCAGTAGAATCTCTTTACTATCTTTTACTATATCGAGTGTTGTTTTAGCCATTCCTGCTACTTTTCTCCTTATCTATTTTGTAAAGCTCTTCTAACCTAATCTATAGTTAAACGCAAGACTAACGTTTCCTCTCTGACGCAAATGTAATAAATGCAAGGATGTTCAAGGCCCTGTATATGTTCGGTATAAAATTCTTCGGCTGCCCTTGTTATATCATCAATATCGTTCACAATAGCACCCTCCTAATCACTGCATGCAATATATGTCCTAGCAATACCAAGCTCCTTCCATGCTCATTTCGTGCTATCCTATTATTTGCCGCTTGCTCAATTTTCACGGTGCTATATAGCTTCGGATGTCATTTAATTTGGCTTTTTTTTTCACTGTGACAATTGAACCAGTTTCGTATGTCTCTCGGCTTTCAAAATTTGCTGTCATTTACAGTATTCTTGAAGAGATCCATTGATGCTAGAGAGAGGTTGCGTGCTGCTTGTCTTCTATCGCCTCACGTTCGACTTTAACTGCCACCCCTGAAATTATTTCCATTAACGTCTCATTCACTGCTTATATATTGTCCTCAACCATCTATTTTAAAGCCTGATAATAGTTCGCCAGCTCTAGACAATATTTCTCCACTTTTCTCTTGATTGCTATCCGGTTAGCCTGTTTCTGCCCGAAACTTTCCCCTTCGCGTCCATTCATTGGAAACTAACCTAGTCATGTCTAACCTTAATCACTGCCCTTTATCTTCCGTTATACCTCTATATCCTGCACAATATTGGGTCGGCACAACGTACGAAATCTGTTTGTTGCACGTTTCCCAGTTTTACTTTTTACACGATGTTGTCATATACTGAGTTTCCGGAGGAAGGTATTCATTATTCGTTATCGAGTCCTTTCCGTAAAGTCTCCCAGCATACCTCGTCTTTTCTTTCTAGGGTGAACGGAAAATTCAAAAGCTTTGCACCATAGTTTCCAGTCTATAAATCGCACCTTTGTATAAGTCACAACCCCACTTTTCGCGGGTATCGAAGAAAAAAATTTCATATAAGCCGCGCCTAGTTTAACTCCGTCTGAACCGTGAAACGCGATTATGCACGCTTGTACACTCATCGCACAATGCCATACTTAACCATTTCAGTGCACTAAATTTCAGTAAACAAAATTTTTAGGCCAGAATTTTTACGCGAAATTAACTTCAACCAACACTCCTCTTAGACACCGAAAACCAACATTTATTGGAATTCACTGGAAGCCATCGAAGGCCTCGTCCTTACACACACTATAAGAAAGTTCAGCTGCTTCGGCCGGCAGCGTCACAGCGTCACCGTCGTCAGCCTCAGAATAAGTTTTAGACACACTGTAGGTACGTCCATTGCATTGATTTTGTGATATCATGTGCTCGAGAAGAAATACGCTCATATAGGTCGGGCCCGAACATTACACTGTTGTATAACACGCTCCAGGGAGAACTTTAGAAAAATTTCCGCGACCTATCGTCCGGAAAGTACGGCAATGACGAAGATGAAGAAGAAGAGGACAGTCCAGGGGCAAGCAGCATCGCCAATGCGGTGCACGATGTATAGCGCTATATATGTCAATAGCGCACTTCGCTGTAGAACCTTTGAATCGACAACTCTCGCAGTATAAACCTTCTTTCAGACTGTTTTGGGGTCTGCCCTCTTCCAAGCTTTCTCATTTAGATCGCCTATGATTACAGTACACTGAGTTCTGACGTTTCTCATAGGCAATTCAAAGTCCACATAAAGAATATTCAATTCGTAATCATGAATGGATGTTGGTCCACATACTTGCGCAACCTATTAACCTTATATACCTTTATTAGAACAGTTGCTACCTTTTACTACATCCTTCAATGTTCATCAATATTCTCCGCTACGTTCCTATAACTTGAATTTCTGCCCCATAATCTCTTTTATTAGGAAGCTACTGTCGCATAAATCTTGCCGTCCCGTATACATGCTTTACCAGCTCTCCTAGCCTCGCTAAGCCCAGTCCCATACCAAATAATCCTGACAATTACTGGACTGTTCTATGCCCGGAATGAAGCGAAAACACAACGCTAACAGAACGAGCATTGTTTAAGCGCACTGACAACAAGCAAGTGGACACATATAAGCGCTTGTGTGTGCCCACTTGTTTGTCCTCGTCCGGGAATCCACTTACCGAAGCCTAAGTGTTTCTTTGAACAAGGCCGAACATCATCGCTCGGTAAACAACAATAGCCCCCGATTTTATCTCAGGCGATAGCACCAGCAGCAGAAATTGCACTAAAGTGACAAAGCGATTCCAGGTACGAGCGAACTGGAACGCAGACAAGCAGACAGGCACGTATAAGCAAGTGTGAAAAGTCTTCCACTCATAGGTACTCGCTAACGCCCATGAAAACGCAATCATTTACAGTCGCTTCATGTAAGCCGGACATCAGAAGCGTGCCGCACGGAGATTCCGACTCATTTTCTAGCGCTATCGAACCGATGTTAGAACTTAACGGTACGGAGGTCGTCTTGAGTAAGCTCGCATCAAGGCAGGTGAACGAAAGGTTCGCGCTTTTTAATGAGTCCTTGTACGAAAGCGTTCTGTAATTGCGACAAATGACAAGTAATTAGGGTAATGGCGGCGCCTTCAGTAATGAGGCGCAGCCGGAACACGGCCTGGCAATGGTGCCGATAAGAGATTCCAGGCAACGAGTGCCTCCGGGCATTCATTGCCGTGCGCATGTACCGTACACGTACCTGTACAAAAGGAGAGTTCACTTCCGACATGCAATGACCGCCATTACGGCTCTTACATATGCTTCACGGCAGGGTCTCTTCTAATCAGATGTCGCACATTGTTACAAGTACGCATTTGCAACTGCTGTGAAACTATTCAACACACATCACTCAGGGAGTGGATCAGTCACATAATAACACACGCAGGTCACCTTTAACATTGTAGAATAGGAGAAGCACGGAATAGTTGTGTGCTGGGGCATAACGTTTCACTTTGACAAGATTAGATTGCCGATTGTTTCCTTCACGGTATGGCTATAGTTGACGCATTCAAGGTCGCAGCTTTATAGGTTTGTCCATGCGCAAAGTTGCAGCATTTCTGCAAAGGGAACATTGCACGTTATCCGCAGAGGCACGAGCATCGCACATCTAGTAAGCGCGAGTACTGTCGATTTATAAATCTGGCAGTGACGCCAACTGTGTAAGCGAACATAAGGGGTTAAGATACACATCATATCACTTTATGTAAGGGTGAATTCAAGGCACTACAAGAAGGCATGCCTGGCTCTATTAGGATAAAAAAATCTACAAAAAAAGAGAAAGAAACAAACAAACAAACACGCGCTTCCGCAGAGTGTATGAAAGGACGCCAACCGATATACCTTTCAAATAGGTTGCGTGCTGCACCCCCCTCCCTCCCCCCCCCCCAAATTGCCTAATATGTAACCGCACTCTGAACCATTACAATAGACTGAACAGTGTTGACAACCTATACAACCTTGAAATAAAGGCGGGAAAGTCGACAAGGTGTCGAATCAGGCAATCCGTGATGGTCATTGTGAGTCTCTTACTACTTATTTGCAAGCTACAAAACGTGCAATACGTTTCACACGTAACCTCTCTGTTTTACATTTATTCCTTCGAATCGTCCCACGTGCCATCTAAGATTCTACACAAAAAATAATCTTTTTAGAAGGTGCGTAATAAATAAAATTACGACATTACCAAATAGGCAGACATACTCTTGTTTAATCCAATTGCACCATGATCGTACTCCTTCTTCCAACATAACAGAGTACATCACAGCAGAATCAAGGTTCTTCCAGTTGATATACATGCGGTCAGGCAATTTTCTGCGAACGGGGGCGCAATGAAAGATCCAAATCACGATGAACCAAACTAATGTATGGCCTTAGTATTTCTGCTACGTCGTTACCGTTCGTTATTCTGATATCGCCCCTTAAAACAAAGCAAACAACTTTAACTGTCTTCTGGTTCCTGTTGCTTTCCTGCTCACTTGCATTACCATTCATTCTAGTCGTAAAGGCGGCGCACTTCTGTACACTCGTACGAACACTAAATCTTACGAACACGAGCACCGATTCGTTGCTCCCTTCATACAATTTCACCTGTGGCACAGTGGCAAATAAACCTTCGCCTTATCAAAATTACGAAGGTTTAGAGGCGTACATGATCGCCGTAGAGAGTGCCAAGCGTGTCAGTTCGGTATGGATGGATGGAAACAACTTCATTCAAATCCGGCGAAGTTTAATGACCCGGGCTCAGGTCTCCCATGAGGTAACTTCGAGGCATTGCCTCGTCGCCGCCTCCCGGGCCCGCTGGACTGCCCACTCTTGTGTCTTGAGGTTGGAGCTGCGCAGAGCGGCTGCCCACTTCGACGCAAGAGCCTCCGGAGCTACTGCCATTTTTGCTGCTATAACAGGACACTCCCACAACATGTGTGAGAGTGTCGCTCTAGTTGCCTGACATAACTTTCAAATAGCACTCCGGTATTGCGTGGGGAAAATGTGCTGCAATTGCACCGGACTGGGGAAGGTGTGATCTGCAGTTGTCGCCAGACGACTGCCTGGCAACGTTTCAGTTTGGGGTAAGGTGGGGGCAATATCCTCCTGCCTAACTGGTACTGCTTGGTGATATCATTATAGCTTACTAAGCGTTCTCGCGTGTTTCGCACCAGGAGGTGCGAACTCGAAGAGGGTGTCTCAGACTCTGCGCGGTGAGTCACTTCTCGCGCAGAGCGGTGTGCCCCCTCATTCAAGTTAGGGGGGCCCTCGTCGGTGGGGGTGGCAACGTGCGCTACCGCCGTCAGTTCGGTAGCTAACAAAACGAATACAAGTTTTCTTGCGCCATCTGTGTACGTTTTGACGCCTAGTTACGTAATTAGTGGTGACACGAATTCCATATAATTTATGAACCTTGAGTCTCCGAAGCACGCAAGAATGGAGCAAGAAGAATTACTGCGGCTCAAGGTACACAATTTTTTTTTCTGATATCCCAGTGGTCACGCTACAACCGCTCATGCATGCTCCAGTCCCCGCTATATATCTACCATCTCAAGCAATAACTTATGCTTCATCTTTACTTGTGCCGAGATAGCGTTATATTGTCAGGGTATCTATGGGAGCATACAAGTGGTCCCGAAAAGCTCGTGGACTACGTATTTAAGTCTTTCCACATTCGGCCATCGTTCGATCCAACGGCGTCTCAATTTTCACTGTGACATTAAGTGCTAGATGAGTTTAGACCACACTATTTTCCGCGCGTTGAGCATCCGTGCTGGCCTTTGCGTCATGTTAGAGAAGTGAAATTTTGGTGGATGAATGTTCGTCATTGTTCTAAACACATTATACTACTCCAAACAAAGCAAGGTTATATAAACGATGCCAAGCAAAGCAGTTGTTTCACTGCCAAAGACAAATCTTGTCGAAATACTGACTCTAGTGATATCGCTTGATCAACCACTCTTGATTAGTGCTTATTACTCGGTCGCATACAGCTATTTTTCCTGCTCATAACTATAGTGTTGACAGTCCTCAAACCTCACCTACTTTCCATCAGATGTCTGAAGACTTACGCGGTGTTTTCAGCAGCTCGCACGCACTTTGTGCAGCACAAAAGAGCTTAAGTAGCAAGAAAGAAAGAAGAAAACTGAGATGAAAAAAAATTATATGAGTGCAATCGACGTGTTTCATGGAGTGAACTTTTTCATTGTATTAGCCCGCTCCAGAAGTGCTGCACTCTGCATACACAAGATCAGAAAGCAAATTGCCGTCTTTTTACAATGGGAAATTTCCCAGCTAGGTGCGTCATATTAACATCTGCTTTCCTATTGCGGGCGGCCATACCTGATTTTGACGGATTTATTCATTCATTTCTTGTTACCTCTGTACTAGACGCACAGATAGTTCTGCCTTTACGACGAGTATTTGTGCACAAAAACTTTAATGCACTCTTTATAATTTCTTCCCGATGCTGACTTCGTGTGTGCGTTTCTTATAGTACAACGATCCTGCTTCCTTTCTGTCTATAGTCTTGGTCTCAGGAGTGTTTACGTGCGCACAAAATGCGACGTACTAACAGCTGTATCTAAAGCACAATTTTACTCGCAGTTAAGTGCACTGTTTTGCACAGTATCAATCCGAGGAGCATTTGAAGCTCTTACCGAACAATGTGTTGTTGCCAAGCAATTCTTGTTTTTGATCCTAAGCAATGGCGCTTACGTAGTACGCGAGATTAACCAATTGGAGACGTTTAACAGTTCTAATTGTGCTCGTACGAAGACAACTTGAGCACTGTGTGGCCGCTACCACGACACGCAAATAATACAGACGGCTTACTTATGAATACGTATTGTAAGCCTAGCTGCGAAGAATCAAACCTTTGAAAAGCATCCCAATCTTGATGATGCGAAATGTTTCTCTTGCAGCGTGGTACCTCTTTGAAGCCATGTAGTTCTCATTGTTTTGGCTTAGTCGATGTTGTGGCAGCACAGTTGGTTGGAGCGTCCATTTTCAAAAGTAGACTTCCTGATTTCAGTACCATTTTCGGTGTTGTTTTACTGAGTTTTCTTGTTTTATTTCCGCTATGACAACATGCTAATTGTGCACCGTAAAGCTGCTAGGAAAGCGGCTAAAGAGAGATATAGAGAAATAAAAAATAAGAGGGACACGGAGGTCAACCAGACGAACGTTCTGTTTGCCACACTGCAAGGGGGAAGAAAATCCCCTAGTGACGAATACAAGTTGGGCTAATTGAGATGCTGAAAATGTATCTGGCAATTCTCTAAAACAGGTATCGGTGTAAGGTGGTGTGCAGGGTATTGGCAGTATATAATTCTGAATGCAGCAGACATTCGCTGAGAAAGAAACATCCTTAGATTGAATTTACACGTCGCTATATTCAAGCGGTTAACGTAGCAGTGGACCTTCTGCCTGGTGGATTGAACTCAATAATGCATTAGCTGCATTAAAACCACCCACCACGCATTCAGGCAAAAATGAAACTGACTGAACGTGTAAATATCACTCCTTATTGAGCTTTTTAAGTCAGGTAAGATAATTACCTTCACGTCGCACGTGTAATCTTGCTGCTTGACACGCAGAGTTCACAGTAATATTGGAGACACACTGACTCAGATGGCCCGCAGCTTTCCTCCGGGCTAGCTGTAAACAATCTGGCGCCTGCGATGACATCACTGCGCAGTCGATGTAGGCGGAAGCTAATAGGAGCGAGAAGCATTTCCTATGCTACGAAGTGTCTTCTTGATAGAACACTTGTCTCTGTGCTCTCTGAATTTTTGGGGAAATTTTCGCCTTTCCCGTCTTGCGGCCATGGACGCGGAGCACTCCAGAGGCCCCCCTGGCCAGCAGTCATCACGGCCGTCAACCGCAAGGAAGCGAGTTGGCTCCCCCAGCGACACCGAAGACACCGAGCTGTACTCTATGTCGGAAGACGACTCATCCGACGACAGCTTCATACCCGTCAGGAGCAAGAGGGCGAAGAGAAAGATCGTCAACACATCGCCGTCAACTCCTGCGAGTACAACAACTATGAAGTCAAGGCCTGCGCGCTGGCCACACGTCATCATCTTTATGCCGGAAGAACCCTCAATCAACCTACGACTACTGAACCGGCAAGCCCTATCCATTTTTCTGGAATGTGCGGGGCCAGATCAAATTAAAGACATCAGAATAAATCCACGGAAGAATATACTCGCCATAGACGTGTACAACGTGAGTGCGCTTGGAAAACTTCAAGCAATCACGGAGCTAGGCGGCATCAAAATGCGCCCCTTTATCCCGACCGACGATACATCCATAGCCGGTGTAATTTATGACATCGACATTGCCATTCCCAATGATGACTTACCTAGCCTCATCAAGCCGGCAAACGAGGGCACTATCATTACGCAAGTGCGCCGCCTTGGGAATACGCGCTGCGTAAAAGTAATTTTCAAGGGGGATTGTACACCATCCCACGTTAAAGTCGGACATTTCCGTCATCCGGTTCGACCATTCATCCAGAAGCCGCTTCAATGTCATCAGTGTTTCCGGCTAGGACACGTCAAGGGCGTGTGTCCCAACCCGCTACTGTGTCCCCGTTGTGCTGAACCTCACGCAGAAGAGACCTGCGGTGCCACGGTTCTGAAGTGCGCCAACTGTAATGGCCCTCACGCTGCCTCTTCGAAAGACTGCCCCCGCATCAAGACGGAGCGCGCGGTTCTCAAGCAAATGTCCAGAGACAATTCGACACACAGGGAGGCAGCCGAAGTAGTCCGGCGTCGGCGTCGACGTCGGCACCGTCGTACGTCTTCAAAGAAGGCGCATGCTCGAAGTGATAGTGCCCACTCCACTGCGGCACCACTTAGTCGCGCCGCGAAAAGGCCCACCACTTCCACGAAGGAAGCGGATAAGACTCTTTCTTTAGAGGAATGGCCTACGCTACCGAGCCGCTCCCTTGCCAAGGAACCTCAGAAGGTCGTCGTCCAACCGGAGCCTTCTCCAGTCATGGATGATGCACCTAAAACAGATCGTCAAGTCATTTCGGTTCTGCGTTCCCTCATGGACGCCATCCGAGCACTTTTAGTCGACATGGGGACAACATCTGCTCGAAGCGCACTTAAAGTGCTGGACGCCTTAAGCCCAGTGCTTGAATCCCTCAACTAGAAAGATGGCTACCCATACCCCATCCTTCCGAAAAGAAGTCAAGGCAGCGTCCGTCATCCAGTGGAACGCCAGAGGGCTAAAATCACGCCTTTCAGATTTTCGTCAGTTTGTGTACACCAATGCGTTTCCACTCATCGTCATTTGTGAGCCCAACCTGTCGAAACCAATGAGACTGTCAGGGTACGAATTTATTAGGTCTTCAACAAATGGTGCATGCAGCAAAATCATCGTTTTTGTTCGTCGTGAACTTACCTATGTTTTGCAACCAATTCCGCCTCACGACGACAATCAATATATATGCATCACAGTTAAAAAGAACAAACTATTGTTTACTCTCATAGGCGTGTATATATCGCCTTCAAGCAATTTTGAAACGAAAAGATTAGCAGATATCTTGAGTGTGTGTCCTGCCCCATGGGTCATCATAGGAGATTTCAATGCACACCATCCGGCATGGGGAAGTACAAGAACCAATGCAAAAGGACGAAGATTAGCAAGCATCGCCTACAACTATGACCTTACTCTCCTGAACGATGGTAGCCCCACCTTTCTTCGAGGCGTCACATACGGCAGCTGCCTCGACCTTGCTTTCGTCTCCAACTCTCTCGCCAAATGTGTGAAGTGGTTTCCAGACATTGAGACGCATGGGAGTGATCACATTCCCACTTATCTTAACATCAAAGGCTTGTCGTCTAGATCTGGTCCACGGAAGACCATTCGGACCATTCAATGGGCCACCTTCAAATCTGATATGGAAGATGCTTGCCGCGAGGGCCTACCATCCGGATTAGAGCAAACAATTAAAAGTACGATGCAAAACGCCACCCGCATGATGACGATCTCTTCCAAGCGAAACGACTTCGACATAGAATTAGAGCGCCTACGAGCACTTCGTCGCCGGGCGGAACGTCGATATCGGCGTACGAAATCAATCCATGACCTTAGGGCGGCCAGGAGGATGCAAAAGAAGATCCAACGTCGCATGGATAGATTAGCATCGGAACGTTGGGCAACGTTTTGCCAGACACTAGACCCCCGCAAGCCACTGTCTCACATTTGGAAAACGGTGCAAGGTCTGCGTTGCCTTCCGGAACAGCGTTTTCCATTCAAGGCGCTCGCGCTCTTCCAAGGGCGGCAAGACATCGATGTCGCAGAGGACTTTTGTGCTATGATCGCCGACCAAGCGACTCGTCCAGATCCTCCAGCCCGAGGTGACGTCCCCCATTCCCGGGATTGCCGCATGGACCTTCCATTTACAATGGAGGAGCTCGAGGCGGCACTAGCGCTCTGCAGGCGCTCTTCATCTCCGGGTCCAGATGGTATATCATACCGAGCCTTGTGCTATCTTGGAGAATCTGCACGGAGAGAATTGTTGAGCCTTTACAACTCCTCATGGCAGGAGGGAAACGTTCCTGACGAATGGAAAGTAAGCCGCCTGGTGCCACTCTTGAAGCAGGGCAAATCCCAACTCGAGCTCACCTCTTACCGCCCAATAGCGCTGGCCAGCTGTGTAGGCAAGGTAATGGAACGGATGCTCCTTGGCCGCCTAGAATGGTACCTTGAACACTACAAGATTTATCCGAATTCCATGGCTGGTTTCCGACGTGACCGCTCTTCCATCGACAATGTAGTTGATCTCGTTTCGTATGTTCAGCACGAAAGGTCCCGTAAGCGATTATCTGCAGCTTTATTCTTAGATGTGAAAGGCGCATACGATAACGTATTACATGAGTCCATTCTCGATGCTCTTGCGACGGTTGGCCTAGGTGGTCGAGTCTTCTTGTGGATTGCAAGTTACCTATCTGCAAGATCATTCTTTGTGTTAACTGACGATGGCCCGACTACGCGACGCTATACGAGCAGAGGCGTTCCTCAAGGCGGTGCTCTCAGCCCGACGCTATTCAACCTCGCTCTTCTTGGACTTGCTGAATACTTACCAACTACCATCAAGATTTCAATATACGCAGACGACATCTGTGTCTGGACTTCGGCAGTCACACGTCCTCAGATACGTGCGCGGCTTCAAAGAGCAGCAACTTTGACAGCGAGCTACTTGTGTAAACAAGGTCTCAGCATATCACCAGAAAAATGCGCACTAGTGGCATTTACTCGCAAACCAATGACGCCTTATGTCATCTCAATCAGTGGGCGGACCATTTCCTATGTCAGAACCCACAGGTTTCTTGGCGTAATCATTGACCGAGACCTCTGTTGGAGCCCACACGTGGCCTACATGAAACGGCGCCTGACAGCAACTTCCCAGTTGTTTAAATACTTGACAGGAAAGACATGGGGGATGTCAGTAGAGGCAATGCTGAAACTCTACAGAGCTCTCTTTCTCGGGTTTTTAAGATATAGTCTACCTGTACTGAACAACACTTGCAAGACAAATATTCGTGTTCTGCAGGCAGAACAAGCTCAAGCACTCAGAGTTTGCCTTGGTTTACCCAGATGCACGTCAACAGAGGCAACTATTGCGATTTCTCGGGACCATCCGATGCAAACTCACATTACGGTGGAAGCCCTGAGAACGCACATCAGACATTTTGCACGTGCCCCCTATCACCACCTTGCAACACTACCTTCGGACCGGCGCCAAGCATCGTTCTCTAAAACTATCATCAAGTACAACGACAAACTTCCCTCGGGCTTCACCGCTGCATCTAAACCATCGATACCCCCTTGGTGTCTTATTAGCCCCACAGTACATCTCAGTGTACCAGGAATCAAGAAGAAATCTGAGCTGTCGTCACCTGTGCTGAAACAACTGTCTCTGCTTCTTCTACACGAGAGGTATGCGGACAGTGTACATATTTATACTGATGGTTCCACAAACCTCCAGTGTTCGTCCGGTGCTGTGGTTGTCCCAGCAAGAGCTATTACCATTAGCTTCAGGACTGACCACCCAACGGCATCGACATCTGCGGAACTAGCTGCTCTTCGTGCGGCACTTCGTTTCGTCAATCGGGAGTCACCTCGACAATGGTCAATCTTCAGTGACTCAAAGGCAGCCCTACAATCTGTGCTATCAGCTCTGCGTCGCGGGCCATACGAACAGCTCGTATTCGATATTAGATACTTACTCCATACATCACAGGAGAAAGGACACCACGTGACGTTTCAGTGGCTTCCAAGTCACTGCGGCGTCATAGGGAATGAAAACGCCGATAATGCCGCTCGGGCAGCTCTTGACGACACACAGGAAGAGGCCATACCGCTCTCACGGTCCGACGCAGCCAGCAGACTTCGAGTGCTTGCACAGGAGATCACGCTCTCTCTATGGTGCACACCAAGCAGCCAGACCAACCGGAGCAATCGTCACTACCACCTGCCCTCTTTGATGCATCTCTGTATGCCAACTGGACTCCGCCGAAAAGAGGCCACTATGCTTTATCGCTTATGGCTAGGGGTGGCATTCACGAAATCTTATTCATTCCTCATTGGAATGGCCGACAACCCTTTTTGCAATGCCTGTCTTTGCGAGGAGACGCTAGAACATATTCTATGCGACTGTCCTGAATATAATGTTCCGAGACAGTCCCTGGCGTCCGTTCTAGCACACCTGGACAATCGACCACTGTCAATTGAAACCATTCTCGCGTGTCGTCGACAGAAGACATCGCAGCTGAAAGCAACGAAGGGACTGCTTAGGTTTTTAAAGGAAACGGGCTTGGACAAGCGGCTATGACAGTGATGTCACGCATCACGCAAGAGTGACGGACTGTGACTGACGATGTGTGTGCTGTGTACGTTATGTGCTCTCTCTCTCTCTCTCCTCCCCATCTTTCATTCCCCCTCACCCCGCTCCCATGTGTAGGGTAGCAAACCGGTTGTCCTGAACTGGTTAACCTCCCTGCCTTTCCTTCTCCACTCTTTCCTCCTTCCTCCTCCATACCGTGTCGGAGACTTTCAACTCGTATGTGTTAGAGATAGGAACATGAGATACTCGTATACTTGCAGACTGTGAGGGGCGTGCTGAACAAAGTGATCAACCGCTCAGCCGATTTCGTTGGCTCGTACGGTCATTGCTCATCTCCTAGATTCCATTTCTTATCAAAGCCTTACAGTACATCGCTCCCGAAAAGCCCTTCATATCCACTAACCCCTGTACTGCCTGGCAAAGTGAGCAGAACTTGCATTTAGTTACGTACAAGTACGCTCGCGTAGAAAACGTAAGCGAGTGTTCTCTATCAGTGCTCCAGCGCTCTTCGAGGCACGCTGCGGGTTTCAAGTTTCCCCTGCGCTAGCCCATAAGACTGGCAACGGAGATCAGTAGCACATGTTGTGCAGTGGAGAGTGGCATTGTATACCCGTGACCGGTGCAGCAACTGTGCTCCGCCCGAGTGGCCTTGTGCGGCGCAAGTCTTGACAGCCTCCAAGTGACAGGCCCTACCAAGCATCCGCGAGAGAACCACGGAGAGAGAATAGAAACGCCGTTTTATTTGGCATTGACGAGCTGAAGGGAGCACGCACCTGAATAGGAGATGCGACCAATGCTGTCAGAGCGCGTAGCGCTGCGTATCGCAGTGTGTCGCAAGGGTACACCCTGTCTGAGAGGGTATATGTATAGCACCGGTTGTATTGTGACAGACGGTGAATGCTTCTCTAAACGAGGTGGACGTGCCGTTCAACTATACATGACACCAGCGCTGATTACGGTAAACCGTGGTCGCTCGTATTGCGTAGCGCTGGAGGTTGTCTGATAGACGGTGAATGTTTCCTTAAACAAACTCGACGGCTCGTTCGTTCGATCCTACGTATACCATTGCGAAACTAACCTAGGCGAAGGCGACTAAACTATTCAGGCGAGGTGAGCCGGGAGTCCAGTAGGGCGAAGCAGAGGACGCGTTTCTGCGAACACGTCTTGCTACGCCGCGGAACGGCACGCCGATTCTTGCACAACTGGACATTCGATGCGCACCGTGGAAGGATAAATAACACTAGAACTGTCTCAAGGCAATAGTAGTTTCGGGCAATCGCACCGCTGCGCACCGCAGATTCTCGATGAGCGGGTAGCGCTTCGCTCGTCGCATCACCAGTTATGATACACCGATTTATCGATGACACGATATTCATCAGATTGACACGAGATCTCGAATCGAATACACTGTTGTTGTAGGCCGCTGTTTGGCGATGACAGACATCGCACACGGCCCCGAATTGTTATTGCTCAAACACCTCCCGAAGCAAGCGCTTGCACGCGGGCGTCATCGCTCTCCGTGACGTAGCGAGAGCCAGAGTGAAGCTTTTAACAGCGGAGCAGTTTAAGCTCTTGGTTAGACCGCGTAGTGCGAACAAAAAAAAAAAAAACGCTTAACCTTGCACTCGGCCGCGCAACGCTTGAAACAGCGAATCGGGGCGATCGTGGCCCACCATTTTCCGGAAGTGCGCGCAAACTTTTCATCTCATTACTCATGATGATGATAATTTCTTTTCGCGCGTCTCGGACTTACAGCCGTCACTGTGCGTTGCATAGCGCATTTTTCAACAACGACACCGCGTTCCAGGAGATCCGCTCCGTGAATGCGTCTCTCTCTCGCTCTCATAGCGCGAAAATCTTTTTCACCTCGCAGAGCACGAGCGTGCGAACGCGCCAGCTGTGGACGAAGACGACGACGCTCGAACGCAATCATATGGTTCGCATAAATGCATGTTCTGCAAGCGTGGCTATATAGCCTACGAAAAACGTACAAGCAGCAGCCAACACATCTCATATTCATGGCCTAGAAAGGACCTAAAATCTCGTTAAGCACACCTTGCACGCAAAAAACTACAAGTAGCCTTGATCTTAAAAAACACCGCATATCCACGAAGTGAATGATGATGAGTGGGCGAAGCACTGGGGGATCATTCGGTTAACCGTGAATCCCCCGACGCCGGCAAGCGGACCCAGAAGCGGCGAGAGCGCGGGAAGCGGCGGCAAAACGCCGGAAGCGTTCTCTACCTGAGGTTGGTGGCACCGATGCTCGGTTCAAGCGCGAGCTTCGCGAGCCCTCAGCTCCGGGTCCGCTTGCCGGCGTTGCCGTTTTTCTGCAGCTTCCCGCGACCTAGACTACGGGTCCGCTTGTTGTCTGCGACGCCGTGCTGCAGCTGCTTTGTGAGCCCTCGACTCCGCTTGCAGTTGAGCCGTCCCTCTCGCCTTTTCATCCATAGCGGGCGCGCCGTTATCAGAAGCGACCGTTATGATCCATGGCTGAAGAGAGAAAGAGAGTTCGCGTCGGGAACGAACGCCCTTGTGCACCGCAGTGCCCCTAGCGGACTCCATGCAAACCAGAGCTACGGACGATGACGAGGGAGGAACAAGGCTCGGCTCCAAGGTGCTTCGCCCCTAATAGGTGGCAAGTAGCTTTGATCCTAAGAAGGCGGCAACGACAAGAGATGGTACCAGTCCGGTTGAAACTCTGTCAAGTCATACATGTCCTTCAAGTGACCAATCATTTGAGCGTATTTGAAATTTGTTACGACGCTCGCCTTGGGATCGGGTGTACGCGGGTTCAAATCCCGCCTCGGCAAGAAAGTTTATTCTCTTTTATTTCTTGATAGTTTCTTGATACGAACCACAAATTACGGCTGGCTTAAACACCTTTGCTGTTGAAAACTGCACCTGGCTGTTCCGAGACGTTGCTTGGCAACGGAAGTAACGTCATCGCTTGGCGAGGTTACCACCCTCTCCGAGGTTACCCTCGCCATTACGCGAGGCGCGGCCGACGTGTCCGGCGTTCGTCGGCGTGCCCCGGCTGCAGCCGGCGTCGGGATGCAACGTGCTGCATTTCGGCTGGCCTCGTCGCCCAGAATGGACCGCATCCGCGTCTCGTCGAGCAAGATGGACTGGGGGAGTGCTGCGCTTTCGCTGGCGTGGCGTCCCGTGCCGAGCGCGCTCACGCGTCAACGCTACGTCGGACTATAAAGTGGTCTTTAGAAGAACGCGTGCCGACCCAGAGTATCGTCCTGATACTCGGTGTCGGCTAAATTTGGCTAAAAACCAGCCAAGCCAAACCAAGTTAAGGAAAGGAAAGCGAAGACAAAGCTAAGAACCAGCCAAGCCAAACCAAGTTAGGCAAAGTTAAAGCTATAGGGAAGGGCCACTAGCTTCGCTGTTTGCCCAGTCTTCGCAATACTTGGTGTGAAGCTGACACCATTTTTTTAAAAGCGACGAAACCTTCGCCTACCACTCCAGGGTTTGGCTTGCCTGGGTTGGTCGGTCGGTTTCTTGCCTTGATTGCTCAGCGTTTAACGCAAGCTGCCATCCAAAAGAAAAAAAAATGCGAGTTCGATAGCGGGATTCGAACCACGGTCCTCCAGCGCAGTATCTCAGTACGCCACAGAAACCATGCGTATATCACGACGGAATATCAACCTAACCAGTCCTTCGCTAGTGCAAGCTAGCGCTTTGAGACGCTTGGCGCATGCGCCGCGTCGCACAGCAACAATTTGCTTCCTTCGCGCGAGAGCGCGCCCGTTTCCTCCGTCCTTCCCTCGTGGCATCTATAGCGCTTCGAGACTCAGTGTGCCATAGCGTCGCCTTCGTGGTCGACCCAGGTTGGCCAGCGTGCCAATGCATGCAAATATTTATCTTCATTTCCGATGCTTCGCGCGTGACGCGATAGGCAGCCGTGATGTTAGAATGAAGCGTGCTGTTGCATGGATATCCCGATACCTGCTCAAAACTACTTACGCAGCAGAAGTAAAAAGAAGCAAACTCGTTCTTATTCATTTCATATTTTTACCCGCACTCTGTCTACGTGGTTTGAGTGCCAAGACGATACCGTTGAAAGCGGCGATACCTGCCCCTCCTCCTGCACTCACTATCTCTCTCTCCCTCTCGCTGTCTCTCTCCTTCCCCCTTATATCTTATTCCTTTGTGTTCAGCGGAGCTGTGGTTATGGGTTTTCCATCGCGTGCGAGGAACCAGCAGTATACGCCCACAAAGTACGGATGAGTGTGGCGGGCAATAATAAAAGAAGAAGATACCACTCTGGCCGAGTTCTGGCGACCGCTATAATGAGTCCGCTCGCAGCGAAATCGCCAGCCCGGGGCTTGCGAGCTTCCATCGGCTCCGGTCCATCGCGTTCGCCCGAAATAGAGACCAAAAGGAACGCGTCGACGCCGTAGTTTCGCTAACCGGCAGGTGCGTGCGCGTGTTTGTACGTGTTTGTGCGTGTGTGCGCATGTGTGATTGTATGATTTGGGCAAAAATTTTGGGCGCGGCTCAGTGTAGCTATCGCACAAGGAGTGCACCACTTTCGTCATCGGTGTCATCGGAGAGTTATGCGAGCGCTGCTCCAATATGCTTGCCGTTTCTTCTGCATGCGGTACTGTATTCATCTCTACAAATGTCTTCAGCGTTTTTGTCTTTCCTCTCCGTCACTCCGAAGCCAGGATCGAGATACTCTGCGCGACAACGCAGACTTTGCTAGTATGCATATATGCAAAACGTGACGCGTGCGTCCGTGCGTGAGTGTGCGCGTCTGCGCGTTTGCCCGTAGTGCTGGGATTTAGGAACACCACAGTAGCTGCCACTCTTGGAAACCACTGCAGCCTTCGGCGTCATCAGTGGAAAATGGAAGCACAAGTTCAGAACGTGGCTGGCTCGTGGCTGGCTCATAGCTTGGCGTCGATGAATACGAAGGCTGGTACTAATGATTACTTTGCGATTCCAGTACTTCTCAAGCGTTCTCAATGCTCTCCGCGGCGCTCCGCGTACTTTATCAGCATAATCGGCTGATCCGGAGTGTTAGATGAGGGGAATATAATCGAATCTGTAAATTTTTCTGTAATTTTCTGAATCTGTAAGATTTTTTTCGCGATACGTTCTCAGAAGAATAGAACGTAATTGTAACGCTGATGCTGGTATCTTTTCTTGTGACGCCCTGCTCACCCAACTTGAAAAGGCGCTTGTGTTCAAAGACACTTCGTTTTCCTGTTTGTTGCAGGACCTCTTGTTCGTGACAGAACTGTTTGGCCGTCATCTCTGCTACCAAGTATACGTTTCGCTGCAAAAATTGGCTGGCACCATTTATTGCGTACGAACTATCATTGCGTACACATTAGCGTGCGAAACTAGGGAACTCCGCGCATGGTGTCATTGCCGCTAAGCCGGTGTATGCCCTTACAGTACACTACACGGCTTGGTTGTTTAGTATGATCTATCACCGACCCCTATAGGAGTTTTGCAATGCTGCTGCCCAGTTTCTCGCATATGGCAGGCTACTTATTCCACCGTTAATCCTGACCACTGAATGTTCTTATGTCATTGTGTTAATTTTTTTGTCGTCTTTTAACGTTTATTTTATCCATATTGGGAAGCGTGTGCAGCGCAACATGGCACAATAGCTTGAGTGGCGCTTATTTCAAGTTCAACACAAAACAATTTGCTGAATTAAAAAAAAAAACACTGCAAGAGTATTTTGTTTATTTGCTGCTTGCGCGTGTAGCAGATGAAAATTATTTCCCCGGGCACTTGCTTAATACAATAAACCAGTCATTATTAATACCGTAATCTCGCACAGCTCAGGTGTCACAACATACTAGTATTCACAGCACTCACATGAGACGTCATGGGCTACTAATAGATAAATAGAAAAGGATAACCGCACTTCCTTATTCAGAAAATACCCGAAAAGAACCAACGTACCCGAGGAAGCAGTTGCGCGTCGCTATGCAGCAGATCTGCATTATTAAATGCTACGTGCTCCATAATGGCGATGCGAGTTCATTCTGGCGAACAAAGAGAAACCAATCTGCATTCCGCGCCTGCTTCGAGTGGGGCACCACCGCAGCCCTTACCTATAGCGGGACACGCCAATCTCCCAACGAAATAAAGCGCAGCGTCTCCATTTTCGCCAATGCCATCTTCACTGAAACGTAGTACAACACAGATCAATGACGAAAGAGAAAAAAGCTAAGAAAGGCTGCTAGTTCGACGCTGTACACGATAACGGCTCGCGTTTGAAGCGTGTAAGAGAGAAACCGCCACGCGGGACGGTCGTTCCAGTGTCTCGTCCCGTAATTGCACATTCCGAGAGCTCCAGAGTGCGGCCCGGCGATTGCGAGAGGAGCGACGTGTACGTGCGTATGTATAAACGTACATACGTACAGACGAACGGACGGATGTCCACCAGCTACGCGCCACCGCCCTCACAAGCTGGGGGGGGAGGGGGGGAGGGGGCACATATATACACGATATGGCGCCAGGCTTCATTCTATTCAGCCAGCGAGCAGTGAGGAGAAAGAACGGCCGCCTTTGAAGATGACTAGCCTGCACAGCAGCGCGGTCTAGCGGCGAACGGAACGTCCGCCGAAATAGGCCGGTCGTTTGTACGCGGCTCATTTACTCGCGGTCTCACTGCCCCCCCCCCCCCCTCCCCCCCCCTCTTTCTCATTTCCTATAACTCTCTTTCTCGCGAAATCTCGCACGTTTTCTCGAGTATCGGCATCTAGTTGGGTGCCTTCCTTTCGTTCGCTTTTCTTATTCTGTGCTTCGTGGTCACTCAGAGGAACCCATCCGAGAGGCAGCCCAGGTTCCTATGAACATCAAGAGCACTGCCCGCACACGATGAGATGAGGCGTGCGCGCGCTCTCCCCTATATAGCTCTGCCTAACGCAAGGCGTCGGACCGTAACGGCGAAACTCTGTCTGAGTGCCGTCTGCGGAAGCGAGCAGCCGCACTGTTGCTCGCACTGAATGTCCGAAGTATTCACCAGGTTTGTACTGTTAGGCGTAGGTTAAAGTAAATCTAACGAGACTGTAGCAATTATCATCGTGAAGACGTCTTGTTCGGCGAAATTTTATTGTGTTAGTAGCAATTCTGATCACCAAGTTTTTCTGGTAGAAGAAGCCACCAGAAAGAAGAGAGAAACTTTGTCCCAACTGGTCAGTGACAAGTTAGTGGTCGTCCAAACATTAGAGTTGTAGTCTTTGGTGTCATATACTTGTCGTGGCCATGGCGTCTTCACTGTTGTCCTGGACGTTCCGTCATCGTCGGTGTCCCTGTTTTAACCACGCTAGCTATATATAGTTACTCTGCTTTGCATCATACTTGAGGCTTTCCTTAGAGCGATTCAAAGCTTTCACCTACAGCGTATAGTTCTCAATCACTTTGATCTTGGCCCGATAACTAAACCTTTACCATAAAATTATTAACGAAGGCATTCTTTCTTTCATTTTGTCTTTCTATTCCCTGCTATTATCTGAATATCTATTCATTCAACGATTCATATATCTGCGGAACGTGAAGCAAGGACGACGAACGTGTGTGTGCATGCGTGCGGTTTATTGGGTCGTGTGGGTTTGCGCGAAATAAGTCGTTGGTATACGCGTACGCCTTGAACCCTAGAGGGCCCGCACGAACTCATCACGAAGAACGGCGCACCGTGCACCTAGAGTAGGCGAATCAAGGAAAGTGAGTGGAAAACACAAAAACAAACTAGAAATAGAGGGAGAGAAGGAAGGAATAGGAGTGGCGAGCGGCGTCTGCCGCGTATAAGGAGCAGCTGCGGCTAAAAGCCCTCGCGGTTCTCGCTGCGTCGACCAAGGAATTGAGCTTCCGCCTGCCGCCAGGCCCGTTCTCCGCACGGCGACACGTCCGCTTTTCCACAGGAAAGGATAAGGACCGCTCTTCTTCTATCACGGCGCGCGGGCTGCGTCTAGTTCGCTGTTGAGGAAGAGAGAGGGCGTCCCTCTCTCCCTCTTTCTTTCTTTTGTTTTCGTGTATCACACCAGCACGACGCGCTCGAGAGGTCCCAGCGCAGCAGATGCGTTTCCACCGGCGCACCGCCGCCACTCAGCACTGAATTGATGCCGGAAAAGTAAGCGCGCGACAAGGGACAGAGCAAACAAAAGAAGTGCCTCAAATACGTGAACAGAAGGAGACACAAAGAGAGACACGTCGCGAAAAAGTCGCGTATATATGGAAGCACTAGAGCACAAGCAGCAATGAGGTAACGACGAAGCGAGAGAGGCCCGAGAACGGACGACCCCGCAGAGGCGACTGACTGGGCGATTTGTCAAGGAGCAGAGGAGGCAGGCGACGGGCAAAGAAAGATAACCGAAGACGAGGACCCGTTGCCTCCCCCTCCCCCCGCTTCCTCCGCCTCCTCCGCCTTCAACCATCACACCTGTCAGCAGGTTTTCCCTTCGATTTGTAACTGTCGAGTAGGGCAGCCTCCCCCCCCCCCCCCCCCCTTTCCTTCTTTGCCAACCCTTTACCATCTCGACGAGAGAGCGTGCACTGTTTCCCCCGAGTTCTCGCTGTTCCGATAAATAAAAGAAACGGAAGATAAAATACTACAATGGACACTTCGTTTACGGTTGCGAGGAAAGCTGCAAGATGCACTTCGCTCGGCACGACGACGGTGTACGCGAAGAGCACAAGTGTCCACTTCGCCCGAGCAAACTACGTTATCAGAACGGTATGTCGCTGGGGCTTATACGCAGTAGGTGTAAAGCAGTCATTAAACGTAAAGAGAGCACAGAAACGACAAACGGAGCACAGGCCGTCAGATAGAGGCGCTGACTTTGCCTGCTGCTACGCAGACAGTACAACCAGAGATAAGCAATATCCTCACAAGAACAGGTAAATAAATCTTGCGTATTTGGACAAGTTGTCAGCAGGAGCCGTTTTTTTTTTGTTTTTTTTTTTTGCTTGGTTTGTTATGCTCCTCTTGTGCATTACCATTCTTTGTCCTCCTCCCCAAACATTCGATTCCTCGTTGACTACTCAGCTGCTTCTTTCGGTTTCATCTCTTTCGTTTTATATTTTTCCGCACGCAAAACAAGAACGCCAGATCCGAGTCAGCACTATCTCTTTCTGCCTGCCTTGTACTGTTCGTATAGTGTGGTGGTTGTCCCAACTCGAGTATGTTGTCTATCACACTGTCTCAATCTGCGCAACCGTTCGTCCGGCGGACCTGATGAGGTCAGCAGCTGGGACGCAACCAAAGCAATCGCCATGCAGCTCAAGGAGAGTGTTGGACGATTGTGTTGGAAGTGGGCCAAGCAAATTAAACCCGGCGCAACCTGTTTCGGCGACTGCGGCACTTCACTGGATATGTAATTCCAGAGACCATATTGTACTGTCATGACACAAAGTAAGGATGACTGCAGTGGAAAAAAAAAAAGGAAAAAAAAGGCAAAGTTCATACTTGCGAAAACTTTTGTAACGTGGAATCAAGAAGCGATAAGATAGTTTACGGCCGAGTGTGGTCTCCGAAATTAGATAAGCACCGAAAGAAGGTATGGGCTAAATATTTATATCGGTAGTAAGTAGAGTAAAACACGAGCAGGAAAAATTAGCGGCAGCTTCGCACTAGTGGTGCGAAGACTGGGCAAACAGCGAAGCTGGCGACCCCACATAGATTTATCGCGCTTGGGGCATGTTTAGCGAGGTCATGCTTCGATACTCGGCCACGTTTTGCGAAAGATCACCCCCGAATCATCGACAGCCCAAGGAGCAACGAACATTCGGTCATTAAAGTATCGGGATGGTTCTTGACGCTCAAACGCTTTTGCTCGGTTTCGCGGGCTCGTAACTCCGGATCCCCTGCGAATCGCCGACGTTTCGCGGTCGCTTCGGCGGCGCGATACTCGGGATACTCCGCACGGCGCGGTGACGTCGTGGCTCGGCAAAGGCGAAGTGATGCGGCGCGCGCGGTGACGTCACGGCTCACGCAGCTGTGGCGAGGCTCGGCGCGGTCGGTGCAACTGGGACGAAGCGTTGCTAGGCGACGCATGGTGAGGTCATTGCCAGGCGGAGGTTTTGCGCCGTACACTCGACGGACCATCCTCGAAGTTAAAACAGCTTCGCTAGTTAACAGGGTTATGTGTCACTGCGCTTGGACTCTTTCTGCACAACCGCCAGGATCGGCCCGCATTTTCTGTTCGCTCTGCACGGACTAAGGGTCGGCTTAAACAGCTCTGCTGTTAATATGCGATCAAAAGGACACACGCTGAATCGAAACGAAGGAACCCTTCCTCCGTGTTACGCGCGGTGCTTGCGTCATATGCTGAAACCTGCCTAAGGCACTTCTACTTTCTTTGCCCCGTTGTGAACAATTTGAAGCCGAAACATCTTACTTTTAAAGTTTTATTTGGTCGGTGTACGTCTTTGTCAGGAATATAGTAAGTGCGAGCAGCCGCGAGTGACTCGGGGAATATGCCCCCTCGGCATGGAACGTGGCTCGCTGGCATTATATGTCGCCTGTCACAAACAGTTGAATTAGGCACACTCTACGGCACAAATGCGTCTATACACTGCCGCAAAAGACTATATAAGAGGACGTAAGCAGATCTTTTCTTGGCGCCAATAAAGTGCGTATATTACGAATTGCGAAGCAACATTGCTTTCATGACCGAGTTCAACACTGCCGCTTAACCTGGCTATAGGTTACATACATCGTGTTTTGTTATTACGCAGTCGTGCAAAAACAAAAAAAAAAAAAGAAAAAAAATGGTACCCATGTTATAATGGCGGAAAAAGCTGACTAAGCTCTCGGTGTACCTGTATAGCAGAGTTCACGCGAGCGTCACTTAAAAAAAATATATATAGAGAAGTTTAACTTCACATAATGTCTTGTTACATCAAGATCACATTATAGAACTATAAAACAAAAGAAGCACACATATCAGCGAGCGCAGCACGTCAGTCATGCAAAAAGCAGTCTCCTCGACGGCGGAGAGGCCTCGTCAAGCCACATCGCAAGCCCCGCGAAATATCCTTCACGCTTCGAACGATGTCGTTCACCCTCATCCAAGTCCAGTTCTCCGCGGCCGCGCTCTGCCGCCAGCGCTGGTAGTCGGGGCTGGCGTTTTCGCAGAAAGACGCGGCGAGGTACGCGGCGAACAGCTGACCGCTCTTGTACTCCTCAAGACCTTTGACGCGCACTCGCCTGGCCATCCTGGACAGTTCCCTCCGGAACAGATTGAAGGCTGAGCCCGGCGGCCAGGAAGTCGAGCACGGGGTTAATTCCCGCCCTGGTGCTTTCCGCTTCCGTGATGACGCTTTCGTCGGCCTGGTACTTGAGGCACACGCGAAGGGACTCCAGCGAGGTCTTGGCAGCTGTGAGGTTCCGGGCGCGCACGTAGTACAGGACGTACTCGGCCAGGCTTCGGTAAGCTCGGAACGCGACCCGCGGCAGATGGAAGAGCTCAACGACCGGGTCCGTGGGCAGCATAAGGTCGAAGGCCGTGATGGGAACCTGAAGCGTCTTGAACGGTGGGTCCAGTCTAGGCATGGTGTCGGAGAAGTGCAGGCTCCATCCGGTCCAGGAATCATTTTGGGACGCTGCCAGGGGCCGCTGTCGCTTCATGGCGGAGTTCTTCACGTAGTAGTAAATGAAATAGAGCAGCGGCGCAGCCGGGTTCTTGGTGTAAATACTGTCAGCGTACTTGGAACGTGTAGACGGCTTCCGCAGTGACAAGGGGGACAGCACTTCCAGCTGGATAAGTGCGATGTTCTCGAAGAGCTTGTCCAAAGACGAGTCCTGAACTTGGAACACCTCGCGTATGTGATCAATGAAAACGGGCGCAAACGAAGCGCTCGTCAACAAGTTTTTCGTCAAGCGACCGTTCGACAGTTTGACCAAGTGCGAGGAACGGACAAGCTCCATGGGCATGTAGGGTTCCACCTCGAGCATGGTGTGAAGGCACTGGTCCTCGCGTGTCGCTTCGAACGGAAGCAGGTGCTCTTTGCTCACTTTCCACGACGCTATCCGGTTGAAGAGCAAGTCGTCGCTGATGAAGGGCAGGATGAGTATCATCACGCGGAGGACGATGTGGTTTAATATGTCGGCCCTGTCGAACTTCCAATTCTTGAACAGGTTCAGAAGGTACTGCGGTGACGTGACGCGCACTCGTTCCACACGGACATCGACGCCGAGAAGACCCTGAAACAGAGACGTCCAGTTGACCAGAGGGATGGCAGGAAGGGTCTCGACGTCCCCGATGTCACAGCTGGATGAGCACTCGCGTTGCTCCGAGACCATGTAGCTCTGCAGTCTGAGTTCTAGCCGCGAGATACCGCTGTAGGCCGTGCTGTTCTTGCCCAAACTATGGGCGAGCAACCGGAACGCCTTGTCGAGCCAAAGGTGGCTCCACGATGACGTGAACGCCCGCTCGACGAGCAGCCTCGGTTGTCCCACGGAAACGACAATTCTCGACGCGTTGTCCGGGTCTCCCTCGACGCCCAGCCCGAAGACGCTGTCGAGTCCCAGCTCCCTCTTCAGGACGCCCATCTTGTGCGAGAGGTCTTCCACGGCGATACTTCGAGAACTGGCCGTGGAGAAGGGCCAGTTCCCAATGTTGAGCGTATAGAGAAACGTAGACAGAAGCCTCGGGAAGAGCGTGTCGCCGGACACTTTCTTGCAGACCTGGTAGAGAAAGCCCAGTTTCGGGACCGCGCCGGGCTTGAGCAGAGCTTTCTTGAGCATGTTGACGTACTGCTTCAGGTAGACCGTGTCCGTGGACAAGTAGTGCGCCTGGTGTCTCAGCGCATGATCATGTTGCCACGAGTCGCAGGCGTATTTGTAAAAGTCTCCGCAAGGGTTTATCGCCTCCCTGAGCAGTTGAGCGGTGCGTGCGGAGAAGTCGAGGCACGCCGACGTGTTACACAGGACGACATCAGGGAGCGGGCGCGTAGCCCGTAGAACACTGCCTCTGGCTCTAGTTGTGGCAGATGGCGTGATATGGCTGCGGTCTTCCGGGCCGGGCCTTCGTCCGATGTTCTCCGACCACGAGGAGAACGTCTTGTTCATTTCCGGGACGACGACGTGCTGCAGCACTCCGTGGAAGCACACCACAACCATGGTGCAGGCGACGGACAAGGCGGAACACCGGAAGAACGCTCGCTTCGTAGTGCGTTCGCGATCGTCGGAAAAGGTCGCCTCGTCGCCAGACCGTTCCATGCTTCACCTTCTTCTTCTTCTTCTTCGTCTTCTTGTTCATAGTTTACTGAGGCCTTTTTAAGTGCGAAGCCATAGAGTTTCACACTATAAAGTGAGAAACTCTATGTGCGAAGCACCTTGTTTTGGTTGCCTCAAAACATGACTCGTACCCACGAGGGGGATTGGCCACACTGGATAAAATAATTCATACACCCAACAACGTACAAAAGGGGTAAATGCGAACAATCAAAATGAAGATTTTGGCAACTAACTCCTAACACAGATTTTGAGATGGCCTATACGTAAACTAACTAAATAAACAATTAAGAGAAAACAAACTACAAAAATAAAAATAATATAACATGTTCCACGGTCGGTACCCTAGCAGCGTAACCTTCCGGATGCTTCAATGAATTTGTGCACAGCCGTGATCATCGAACCTTGGCTTGTGCCAAATTGACAGGCCCCAAAAGACAAAATGTTTGGTTTTGTAATTGCCAAACCCAGATTACTACTTGGAAATATCAGAAACATTCTACGGAGGAAGGAGAAGCAGCTTATGCGCTTGGGCTGTATATGTAAATATAGAGCCTTGGTGGTAGTGGCACATACCCACTCTGCGGGATTGGCCGAGAACCGGGTAGTTCGATATAACAATGAGAAAGGAAATTTGTAAAGCATTCGGCGTCTCCTGTCGTCGTCGTCACGGTAAATAAAGTGGCTCGTGCTCACGCTCGGCACGCACTCGTGCCACTGCTCCCGCGTTCGTCGTCGTCTTCCACAGCTGGCTGCGTTGCCGCTCATCATTCCAGCGTAGAGTTTCACTTTTCTGTCGTCGTAATAGGGAGGCCGCATTTACGGGGTTATGAGCCATCGCTTAAGGCAGTATGAGCCCATTCGCGGTGCATCACTGCATGCTTCGTACCTCCCCAGGTTTCACGTTAGTGGAGCTGCATTTCGCTCAATGGGTCATTTGACACTTGCGCATAAAATTTATTTCACCGATCATGCCGAGCCTACGACTTAACTTGCGCTAACTGTAATAACTAATAAAATCATGCTTTGCCTTTCACTTTCAACCGCTTCGTCCAGTGTCACTGGGACGTAACAGTAACAATGCTGCCGACACCTTCGGTGGGCGACACAAAAGTTCAAATCCTCGTAGACTGTGGTATCGGGCCTCGCACGGGAGGCAGTCGGGCGCGAGACCTACGTGGTGAGGCCTAACGGCCGGGGCGCTGAGCGCCGCAATGAAAAGAGACGACTTCTTCCTTTGGGGACCAGACGACGATTCCGTTTATTCAGAGAGTGGGAAGGGATCAGCGCAAACGCTGATTACAACATCAGGCTCGGCGGGGCGCCAGTGGTCAGGATCAATTCGAAACCGAAACAAGGCAGAATACAACACAGACATCGGTGCGAAATTGGTATTCACCTGATTCCTTCTTGAGAACGACGGCTGCCGAGGCATTACGTAATCGCTCCGGAGAAAGCGCTTAACACGCGCTGGCACAGGAAGGAAGATTGCGAACTCTCGGGCGTCGTAAACAAAGAAAACGACGAGGTCGTAGCGCACCTGCCCGTTTCATTCATCCGCTGCCCAGCGGCGACGGTGACAGCGGCGGCGGCGGTGGCGGCGGCGGCGACAATGTGGCCCTCCAGTACCTGTGCACCTCCGGCAGGCCGATTTCACACCTGACCCGTAAAGAAAATTTCTGCCCCACGCGGTCTTGTCGGAGAACGCTTTTGCGCGCTGCTGTGATGCACCCGATCGCCGGGCTTCGCACTGCCGCCGTAAGACATCGCGTATGAAGACGCCTTCTCCGTACACCTCGTTCTGACCACCTGCGGGGACCCCACACTGGCAAGATGTGCAGCCGGAGCACCACCGGCACGGCACCGCGGCTGGCGGTCGCCGTCGCGGCGATCCTGGCGCTCCTGGCGCACTCTACGTCCCGCGCGACGGAGCTGGACAAGAGGCAGCTGGAGCTCCTCGACAAGGCCGAAAGGAGCAAGATGGCGCCCGATTTGATCGAGACTATTCCGAGGGCCATCTTCGAGGCGCGCTTCAAGGCGGCCCAGATAGCCATGGGGAACGAGTTCAGCCCGCAGCAGGCGTCCGCCCCACCGTCGGCCGTCGAGTTCCCGAGAATCGCCGGAGGCGTGTACGCCATCGCCATGCTGGACCTGGACGCGCCTAGCCCGAGGGACCCCAAGTTCCGGCCCATCCTCCACTGGCTCGTCGTCAACGTGGAGGCCGGAGACGTCAAGGCGCCCGTTAACTACAAGAAGGGGAACGAACTGTACAAGTACCGCCGCCCCAAGCCTCCGATGGGATCGGGTCGGCACCGGTACGTCTTCGTGGCCTACAAGCAGTACAGGACCATCGAGTCGCCCCAGACGCTGGTCGTGCCGCATGACAAGAGGAAGAACTTTAACATTGGCAAGTTTGCCAAAGAAAACAACTTGGGCAGTCCCATAGCGATAAATTATTTTCTCGCCGAGCACGGATACGTGGACGGATACACGCCGATGGCATCCTGGGTGGCAGTCGTCGCCGTGGCGCTCATCGCATTCGTCAGCCGCGTCCTGTTGATGTACACTGAGGTCAAAGTGCCCTCGGACGCTTCCGGCGGCGCCGTTTCATTGGGAAAATAGCCTGCAATATAGACGTGCTCTACGCAAATTATGTTTAATTTATATATTAATGAAGTCGTAAATGTTTACTCTGATGCCTATTATGTTATATATGCCGACGCCACCAGCGCATTTCTTGCTGGTAAGGATCCTGATGACTTAATAAGAAAAGCTAATGAAATGCTTGTCATGCTGGAGCGTTGGTCGCATATTAATGCTTTACAAATCAACGTGGCGAAAACAAGAGCTATGATCTTTCGTCCGACAGGTAAAAAGTACTGTGTTCTGAGTCTTTGAGATTTCACTCCAATGACATAGAAATTGTGCAAGCTTTCGAAACACTCGGTGTTTTGTTTACGGCGAAATTGCTTTGGGATGCGCATGTCACTCACGTTTGCTTAGCCGCCTCTCGATTTACTGGTTTCTTATACCGTAATAATCGTATATCCTACCTAATAAAATTAAATTACATCTTTTTAATTCTCTATTCATGTCGCAGTAGAACTATTGCCAACTTGAAGGAGGCACCACTACACATACATCCCTGGAAAAAGTTTATATCCTGCAAAAAAAAAAAAGAAAAAGCGTAACGCATAATCTACAACTTAGCCCGTGATCATCCCATGGTGCAACCTTTCCGAATTACAGATATTCTAAAGGTACCTAATTTCTATAAATTACGCCTAGCTTTACGATACAAGTATGAAGTAAAACATAATATTTGAGCCCTAAGTGGTACAGCAGAATTAAACGACTACGCTTCAACATATCCTCTGCGGCATATGAAACATTTTGAGAAGGACACCTCGCACAAATTAGGGCGCCCAAATGTTAAGAATTACACTGCCCTCTCTTTTAAACGATATAGCGCAGAATGGCATTGATATTACTTCATGTAGTCGGTCTGAACTTCATGTATCCTATGTATAACTCGTCTGTATCCGAAGATGTTACTTTTTCCTTTGCTGTGTCTAATCTCGTTTTGTGCAAGAAGAATTTTGCTTGCGTTCTTGTGTGTTCACTTAAACATGTAATAAATCTGCGTGGACAAGTGATGTATTTTTTTCTGTATTGTACGCAAGGCAAATACGTAATGCTAGTTATATGTACTGTGGTGCTGAACGTGTAATTTGCTGAAGTGTGAAATCTCATGTAAAATGTAATCTGCTGCTGAACTGTACAGGGGCTAGGAAGCCTTGTCAAGCCCTCTAGGGCTTTTACTTCTTGGCCCTCGCTCTTTGAAGTGGAAATGAAGTGATTAATTGATTGGTTGATTGATTGCTTGATTGCTTGATTGCTTGATTGCTTGATTGATTGATTGATTGATTGATTGATGTTTTCGTGCGGGCAGTTTCGACCTGTTCCGCTTCTTCAAAAGGTAGCGTGAACGCTGCAATCGTTGTCTTAATACATACTGAAATAAAAGACGGGAGCCTTGAAAAGCCATTTAGTTGAACTTGGGTAAGATTTTCAAGCGAAGCTCGTATACGTGTGCCTGCGCCGGCGATGGAACGCAGAAACTATCATCATCAGCAATGGCTCGAGCGTCGTCGTTGTCTTCACAGCAGGTTGCCGTTCGGCTCATGCCATTGCTCCCGCGTTCGTCGTCGTCGTCTTCTTCCACAGCTGGCTCCGTTGCCGCTCATATCATTCCTGCGTAGATTTTCCCTTCTCTTCCGTGGTCGTAATGGGAAGGCCGCGTTAACGGGGGTTTGAGCCATTGCTTCAGGGGGTAGTATGAGGCATTCATTGTGAACGTAACCACTGCTATAAAACGTACTTGTGTGGATTTGACATTTGCGAACGACATGTGTGACATCGAGATGACTGAACCCCTTGCAGTATACCGCGGCGTTCACAAGGCTACTCTGCTCACTTTCACAAAATTGACCGGTGAAGTTTCTGCTGTTGAATAAACATCTGTTCCACTGCCAGCTTGTATTCATTGATGTCACTAGTATCCACACAATGTACATCTCGTTAATCACAAAGGCACACTCCAGTAAATATAATGTGTCGAAGGCAAAGAGGATGGTTAGGTATACAAAGGGACAAGCTTCGCTTATCATCATTCTTCACGGAGTGGAAGGGCCGACGATTTTTGTTGTTGATATGAATTTATAGGAAAGGTTGGCGCCTTTAGTGGCGCCGGATAGCCCTCTTCGCAGGGCAAATCAAACTGAATACACGAACAATACTGAAAATTTCCAATTATCATGAGCATATGCGAATATCTCTAAGTCGGGCCCAGCAAGCAATATGCTTTAGAAAAAAAATATTTCACAAATCACAAAATGCCAGGAGTAAACCTTACGCTTCCCATTTCCTGAAAAAACTTTATTTCTTTTTCTCTCACGTGCTATCTGTGAAACGAGAGGGGCAAGGGAAGTAGGGAAGTGAGGAAACAGTTTCCACCCATCGTACTTCGGCTGGAAAGGTAGTGGCATGACCAGTATGGCTGTCACTGCAGATGCTCATCGAAGGAACTCAGGGGCTTCTCCAACATGTTCGCATGCGCATTATACAGGAGTTTACGGGGATGTGGTTTGAGCGTCTTTTCGTGGCTTCAATACGTATATAAGCAGGAAGTCGGCGCGTAACCGTGCTTCGCTGAGAGTATAATAACGGCGCATTTTACTTCCGTGCAACTTCCATTGTTTCTGTCACCGAATGGAGCAATGAGGCCTCGCTTTCTGCGGCACAAAACGCTTCCTTATTCAAGCTTACTGATCATATAATTCATGCATCGAATATAATCAGTGCTTAGAGTCAAGAGGGGGGGGGGGGGGGGAGGGGTCCCGGCCCCGCTCCAATTACTAAGGAGGGGCCCGGCCCCCCCTCGCCAGGTCAACTGTAGCACTGCGGCACCCATTCGACAGGCGCTGGAAGGGATTTTATTACCAGTAGGTGCCTTTTTCGGGGCAATTCAAACCGTCAAATTTTTCAAATAATGATTTCATCGCGAATAACGAGTTGATGCATACAGATATATATAATCTAAAGGTGTTTATGCGGCAGAGCTCGGAGCAGCGCAATATCAACGGGTCATATACATGTGTATATGAGCATGTGTGAAGCCCCCCCTCCACTGCAGGGAGACTTTAAGCTCTGAATATAATAGAACCACAGTCCGTACACACAGCTCACGTGAGATGATGAACCTCTCTGCTATAGCTATCTCTCTCTTTCTTAATAAATTTATACATTATGCTCAAGGATTAAGGCGAGGAAGAGAGCAAAGCGCAGCTGTCTGAAGCACTGCTCGAAGTTCGAAGCTACAGAACGCAACATTGCAGCCACTCCTACTCAAACAATCTTAGCGGTTTCTAGATCCCGACGTGACCCATACATAAAACCGTGCAGCGACGCAACTTTGCCACCACTTTACTTTGTCAGAGAGAGACGGAAAGCTTTACTCCATGAGAACGGCAGGAGAATATAATTGACCAAAGTTTACAGCCGTCACCGTCGCATTTTCTTGATGTTATCGAACTTAGAAGTGAAGGAAACGCAGAGATAATGTGTAAAGCAACATGGAATGGGAAGTTCCCAACGTAAAGGAATACAAAAGAAATAGAGCAGCTGATTCAGTGGGTGCCTCTCAGGTCTGACATTTTGATCCCCAGACGTCCGACAGGCTTACAGCAGTCAAAAGCGATCATCGAGTTCTACGCGGGGAAAGAGAAGACGCCAGCAAATGTAAAAGTAAGCGAAAACAATGAACAATGCGATAAGTTGACGTTTCCCCAGGTCCGCGCCTGTTGTTGTTCGGTTTCCTTTCCAGGAATCAGCAAAGAGCCGACGAAAAAGCTGAAGCAGCATCTCGGATGTCAACTCCAATTTCTTCGAAAGAGTCATCTCTCTCGCGCTCTTTTTTTTCTTGATAGAGAGAGAGAGAGAGAGAGAGAGAATTTATTGTTTATTCGCAATCAAATACACGAATTGGGGTACATATTCAGAAGAAAGTCCCATAGCACGTGGCTGAAAGGGGACCTCATTTCGTTCACGGATTGCGGGCTTGGAAGCTGTTTCAAATTTCGAAAGTGAGGTTCACCAATCATTGGCTTTGCTTTTTTTTTTCGTATGCATGCGAGCGTGCTCGGACAAATTTTGGGCGTAGAAAAGATACTGCGAGCCAAACAAAGCGGTCGGCAGTACAGAAAACTGCAGAAGGTGGAAGCCGAAAAGAGATAGACATGGCATTCGTTGGAAAAGGAGTTGGGTGCCCCATAGAGCTCCCCCCCCCCCCCCTTTTTTTTTTTCTTTTAACCCTTCGAAAGAAACCGCATGGAAATATGACTACCAAGACGACCTTTAGTGGCTTGTATGTAAGAAGCCAAAATATGACGACAAACGAATGCGTGTGTAAAATATAAGCCAGTGATAGCTAACCATTATAACCGATCAATTTGTACACCCCACGGCTGGTGAGTAGCTTCATATGCGATTAAACAAGAGTTTACATTCATGCTCAAGTTATTGTGACGACATTAGGTGGCGGTAGATTTTCGTTCTTTCCCTTCTTTTTTGGGTGTGGTTGGAGGAAGGGGGGGGGGGGGGGGGGGTAGTAGAGGGAGCACGACGTGTGGACTGCTACATGGAAGGCCGAATGGACTTATTTCAGCTACCGCTGTAAAATGCTTTAGGGGTAAAAAAACGCATGCCGCTAGAAAAGGTGCAGTAGATGCATATTTGCGCACTGACGAGCACTCCTTTGTCTCATTAACAGCGCTTGCAAGAATCATGCAGGACATTCTATCGCATAGCAAGCGAAAATCAATTGAAGGTAACGAAAATTAATTAGGAACACAACCGAATCTCTATAAGGGCTTCCGTAAGAGAATATTCACAGAAAAACAACTTAAACTATATATATATATTCCACTTCGCTGGCCCCCTGAGACAACAATTTACCGACGGGCTGCCTTTTTACTGTAACGTAAACAAACCCAAACCACGTGTACAAGAAGCGGAGAGGGTGTCGCACAGGTACCGAGAACGAAAGAAAAAAAAAAAAAACATACGAGAAGACCAGCAGTGATCACTGTAGCAGTTCACGCAATCAAGGATTCAGCACGATTACGTCGAGGCACGGCATGACGGCGGAGAACAAAGCGAAAACACTCCACGAACCAGGACCAAAAACACAAGAAAAAAAAAGGCGAAAAAAAAATAAATGAAAAGAAAGAAACATTGCACATCGGAAAGAAACATTCGCGAAATGACAGGTTTGTCCGCAACAGTCTCGTACACGCACGTGCGACCTCTTTTTTTTTCGGTTTGTTTTGCCTTTATTCTTCGTAATTTCTTGCCGCTCCTCTTTCCTCATTTATTGCCGCGACACCGCGTCGCCCGCCGAGCGTTATGAGTTTGTACGTGCCTTTCTTTTCTAGTTGATTTTTTTTTAGCCGGGCACGTACATAATGACGCTTTTTGCGTGCATCGAGCGTGCGTCGGCTTGTATATATTACAGAGTCTGTTGCCCCATCCCTAAGCGTTCTTCCCCTCTCCCATTCCCTATCTCACCCTCCCCATTTTCTGCGCAGCCTCCTCTGTGTGCTGCAACCCCTGCGTGACTCTAGTCATCAATCGCCATTACATGGCGATCACGTCCGCAGAAACAAAAGAAAAAAAAGAGTAAGAGGGGTTGTAATGGGGAGAATCGTTGGGGAGGAAAGGGGGCTCTGTTTCCGGATATCGAACGTTTGTTTCTATAGATGCCGCACCGTACCCCGTTATACTTGTCTTGTGGTATGGAATAGAGTGCCCCTTCTTTCCCCGCACACCGTAACCATCAACCCTAGAAACACTTCATCTCATTCCCCTAGTGTATTTTTCCCCATCGCTGATTTCGCAACTCTCCGCACTATATACCCCTACACCCTATTTCCCTAACGTTGTATTCCCTCCCACTTGCACGTTTTGCCGTCCTCATCTCATCAATTCATAAGTGCGGGCGCCATCTCTCGGCCTGCGCGAGCATAATTTCGGTGCAATCTCTCTCTCCCTTTCTCTCTCAGCAGTGCGCGTGGCCAGGGGTGTAACGACGCCACGTGCCGCAAGTCTCTGTGACGTAGCAGAGGCGATGAGCAGCGGCAAGAGCTAGTCGGCAATGCGTGGCGACGGTGTGGCCTGCCGCAAGCCTCATCAATAATGCAGAGCGGAAGCGCAGGATAAACGGCGCAGTCTAGAGCGTGCGTTCTGCATGAGAACGATGGCAAAGCAGCTAGAGAGCTGCGGAACGAAAAAGAACGATTAAAAAAACAAATATAAATTAAAACACCGAAACTGTCTGCGGGGAGCCAAGCCTCGTAAAATAATATCGCTACATGCTGCGCACCACGGTTCGAGCAGCCAACGTGACCGCATGTATATAACATGTAGCGCTGCCGGTATTTTTACCAGCGGAGCTGTGTTTAAGCACTGGGTTGCGCCGTTTAGTGCGAGCAAAAAACTACTCCTGGCGATGACATCACCGCGCGTTGCCTAGCAACCACCTCGCGGAGCGGCGTGTGCTTTGCCTCCTCTCCGTGCTGTGCGCATGTTGCCTTGACATGGGACGTTAAGGAGAGGGAAGGAGAGCATGCGCGCGGCGCACGCTATGCGCTCCGGGGAGAGAAAGGGAAAATGAGAGTGAGAGAGAAAGAAATTGTAGCAGCACCAACGAGGCAACGCGCAGAGCTGCTGCCGACGCCGTCCGCGTTTCCCCATTTCCCCGCGGCAAAACTCTCGTTGACTCTGTGGCGTGTACATGTAGCCTGGACATGGGACGATCAAAGATAATCCGGACACCAGAAGAAGAAGCCGCGCATCTTGAAGGGCGTCGCGCGGCCAAGCGAGAACCTGCGCGGCGGCGGCGAGCCGATTCCGATTCCGAATACCATGTCTATATAGCAGTACTTATCATTTCCTAGCAAAACTTAGCCAAGCCTAGTAAAACGTCGCAGAAGCTAGGGCGAACACTAGCTCCGCTGTTTACCCCAGCCTTGCACCACTAGTGCGAGCTGCCCACATTTCTTTTTGGTTACGTTACACTGCATTCTGTTTCGTTCCGTCGGCAATTCGATTTGCGAAGGGATCTCGAGAAGGTTAAAACTGCCAATGCACGATTTATATGACGCACTTGCCAGTTCTTTTTCAAACTTTTGGATTTTGCGAGCTAGGTACTTAGATCTAACTGGAGGGTCGGTATGAAGAGGCTGGAAGTAATAATACTTCTGTGGCTGCTCCAATTAACTTTCCAAAATATTACAGGCATGAGTTTGCTCACTTATGCCCACTGTTGCAAGCAACGCGCTCCACCTAACCGTACTAACTAACTAACTAACTAACTAACTAACTAACTAACTAACTAACTAACTAACTAACTAACTAACTAACTAACTAACTAACTAACTAACTAACTAACTAACTAACTAACTAACTAACTAACTAATGCGAGCTAATTCACTAACCAGCTAAATAAATAAACACATGAATACATAAATAAAGACGCAATTGATTACGCTAATACGCACTGGTGGTTTGAACACATTTTCGAGCGTAAAATAAAGCAAAGAAAAAAAAAGAGAGAAACTGCGACACACTTGCCTTTTCAGAGCGAGCGAGATGAAATGGTAGTAGCCGAGGTGAACTGACATTTCTCTGGAATTGTTAACTTTGTTACATTATCTTGGCCCAGGGCAACACGATTCAGTGCCCTATGCAAGATCATGTTTCAGCGGTAAGGTATTGCAACCCGACAAGTACACATGGACGGCACCGGAAGCCGATCTCGCCAACAAATCTCGCCTTTGAGCATACCGCTTTCCTTTTCATTAAACACGTTGCGCAACCTCTCGTCCTGCAGCACTTTGTTAGCACTTTGTTGGGAAGGCTGGTTTCCTCACTGCAGCTTTACTGGTTAACGTGCGGTCGCCTGATGCGCGTTTAATCTCACTAGGCTTGTCTTGACGCTTCAACGTCCCACCGCCATACGCAGCGCGGCTTTAATAAATTACGCGGCTTTGTCAGGGCGGCTCTTCATTAATCCCTCCCTCCCTGCTGTTCACCCTCTTTTTTTCAACGCACACATACATAACTAG
>NW_023605907.1:0-80001 GCF_013339745.2 Dermacentor silvarum
GGTGTCGGTGGCAGAAAAGCTGATCAAACAGGAACGTTCAGGACAATGGCCTCATGAGAATGCGAGAGCTAGCTGACGTGACCAGGTGAAAACCGCAGTGATTCCGTACATACACCAGATTTCGCATAGCCTGAAAAAGATGGGGAGTCGAAGCAACGTGCGGGTTGTTTTTTCAGCTCCAAATAATCTAAGTACCCTGCGTAAAACCACTAACCCTATGAGGACAAAAAAGCCGGTGTGTGATAAGAACCACAAAAAACAACAACAAAAGAGCTCATCGCATGCACCGTGGGGGTGATCTATCGTACTCTGCTGTCATGCGGCAGATGCTACATAGGCCAAACCGGAAAATGCATCAATTAGCGCTTAAGAGAAAACAGAAATAAGGTACAAAGTGTATCAGGTGACGGTTTTCTTGCTTTGCATTGCAAAACGTGTCCATGTCGCCCTATTCTAGATGCCCCCGCCATTATATACGGGGATAAACGCGAGAATGTAAGTTTAATAACAGAAACTAAGCAAATCCTCTCGGCCGCTGACCAATTTATCAGCAAACCGTCACTATCATTGTCGGTAAGAGAGCTAGATTATTTGCATATGCCATGAAAGCTGACTCTATTTGCAATTCATCAATTAGGTTCTTGGTGTTTTCTTGATGCAACAGCTTTAGATTGCTTTTATGCCGTCATGTACTGATCTTCAGTGTTGATATTGCTGTGCATGTGGTTGTTGTGTATATAAGTACGATCCGTCACGCAAATAAATTTCGTTGTTGATAGTTGGCGCTTGTCTCCGTCTTCGTTTCTTCTCGTGTCCGTGTTTTTTCTGCGCTATCCAAATACCATTCGATGCCATAGTTGCCAACTGCTTGCTCACCAGCCTGCTTTTTCCCCACTTTTGCATTGAAGTCGCCATGGCTCAGAATACTGTTTGCACCTTTCTCATTGCCAATTCAACGTCTCCATAAAACAGTTCTATTGCTTCATCTTCGTGACGGGAGGTTGGAGCGTAGGCTTGTACTACCTATATTCTATACCTCCTATTCAGCTTTAGTAGGACGAGTTCTACCCTCTCAATAATGCTTTACAACTCATTAATGTGGTCCGCTATGTCCTTATGGACTAGGAATCCTACTTCATATTCTCTCTTATCTGGAAGACTTATGTAGCAGAGGACGTGGCCGTTAGTCAACCCTGTATAAGCCTCACCAGTTCTTCTAACTTCACTAAGGCCAATAATAACCCAGGCAATACCTGATAATTCTTCAAATAGCCCTGCTAAACTAGCCTCACTCGATAGGGTGCGCGTGTTGAACGTTGCCAGGTTCAGTTTCCAGTGGCGGCCTGTTCTTAGCACCCTCTGCCGCGTGGCAGGTCTAACCACCACCTTGGTCAGGCGCTCCGCAGCCGCTGGGGACTGAGGGCCATGGGTTATTTGTAGGAGTCATGAGGGAGGTAGTGGCCGAACACTCGACCAGGGAGGCCAATTCCTGTTCTAGTGAGGAAATGACTTTGTTGAAGCTTAGTGGGCCTTCCTAATTTGGTTGCACCTGTACGAGTATAGCCCCACTAGCTCTCAGCGATATTTTTGCCGATGTCAGGCGCCACTCCATGCCTGAAAATGTACTGGATTGGAGGAGGATTCGAACTTACGACATTCAGATTAGAAGCCGAGTGTTCTACTTCTGCTCCACGCCACCACAGATGGAGGAGATTTATAGAAGAATAAAAATGGGCTGGAGCGCATACGGCATGGACTAAGAAGTCATGACTACAGCTTACCACTATCCGTGAAAACAGAAGTGCACACTTACTGTTTTTAGCGGTACTAATCTATGGTGCAGAAACTGGAGGGTTTAGGAAGAAAAGTGAGAATATTTTGGGGACTGCCCAGCGTGCGATGAAACGCTAAACGTTAGGCTTAAAGTTAAGAGACAGGAATACCGCGGTGTAGATTAGTGAGCAAATGGGGGTAGCCTGTATTATAGGTGGCAGAGAAAACAAATGGAGCTGGCAAGGCTATGTAATGCTTGGGAAGGATAACCGGTGGCCTGTAAGAGTTACGGAATCGGTGCCAAAGAAGGGAAGCGTCATCGAGCACGGCAGAGAATGAGGTGGTCTGAGCAAACTTGCAAGCACCAGATGCACTTGGCGCAGGGCAGGAGTAAATGGAGCCTCGCTTTGGGAGGCCTTCCTCCTGCACTGGACATATACACACGCTGATGATGATAATGGTGGTAATGACAACTACAGCGTGTTACTCGAAATGTAAAAGGCAAAAGCCGAAATCATCATTCATGCGTTCGTTCATCCTTACATAAAAAAGGTACGTGCACACACACCATACACAAGCACACGCTGTCCTTTCCAACTAGATTGTTTGGTCAAAGTGAATGTCGTGCTGGAAGATGAAGAGTGAGTTTTTGAACCCGAAGCATAATTGTCGATGCTCCGAGGAGCTACGAAGTAACTTAAAACGCATTTAAGAATAGCTCTTGAGGGCTCAAAGCGCATGTACGCACGAAGATTGCTCAGATCATTCCACAACTTGAGCGGTGGAGATCATATAATACAGAGTGAAGCAGACCAAGCCACATCATGTGATTATGTAGGGTTCACTATACATTACCCGCCTTGAGCTACTTGACGATTCCTCCTAGAATATGTTGCGGACTCGCCTCCACATCTATCGACAGAGTTGACTACTGTGTCTCAAGGCCAATTCAAAATAGCGGGTTACATTTCTGAACTGGTATATTTTTCGATACGAGAATATTTGGTGACATGGGTCGGTGTAGTGTAAAAGTTCATTTCGCTAGATTGCTTATCATACACCGCTCCTACCGGCAGATGCCAGTGATATAATGTGCCTTTTCTAGACCACTAACAAAGAGGGGAATGCAAACTTGAGAACTCAATTATGCGGATCGTATACAGGTTGTCGCATTATTGCGATGACCGCTTTGTATTGTTAATGCTCCATCGGTTGGGTTCTGCGCCAATAATAAAGTTTTCAATTTCCTTTTCTTCTTTTGATTCGTTTTTTGTTGATAATTTTCGGATACTTCCAACCTTAAGTCGCTTTAACTTCTGTCAATATAGTCGTGTTCCGTAAAAGTACAGTGTTTGTAACTGATGTTAAACAGAGACGCAGTGTGCGCCGTGTCCATATATAATGGGCGCTATGTGGTATCGTATCACCCCTTACAAAAATGGTTATTGAATTTCCGTTGTTGATATATTGTATAATCATTGATCCAACCGAAATTCCATGAACTTTCAACACTCATTGAGTCAGCACAATAGGAACTCACCAAAATTTTTATTGATCACTAAACAATAATTTTTATTGATGAAATAATATTGATTCCCCATTGTCAAATTCCAACAACTGGACAGAGTTAAAGAGGCGACCTACATTTTACAGAAAAAAAACACTGAAATTCTTATTTTGTTTAAGCTACAACATGGAAAAGATTTAGTGCAGGTGTTGCAGTGTAAAACTCGAACATTCTACTACCAAGGAGAGTAGAGGAACATCATGCAGTGCAAAGTATGCACAGAACATGGCTGTGCAGTGTAGAGCAGGGCCACATCAGCTTAGGCAAAATGGTACACAATAGCCAAATAAAAGCTATCCTTATTGGGGTGTAGATATTGTAGACATTGAAATTATCGAAAACAGCTGTCATTATGCAGGCCCTTACATGTTTTGAAACAATTACAAAGGTGTCAATACAGTGAAGCCAAATTGCATGTCTGTTAGGTATTCCTATAGGAACAAATGGTCTTCCCAGTAGTTTCTTGTACAAGTCACGCAATGTTCTTCGAGAGGGGACACGATATGCTTGTAGTGTCCGTCCTACTTCTCTGTCCTTGTGTTTCGCTCAACCTTTACTTTATCACGGAACTGTATCCACTTGCCCAAATGTCAGTCTAGTTCAATCCTTTTTTTAAATGGCAGGAAGCCATGGGTGCACCTCTAAGTATATTGTTATGCATGTCTTGTTACATAGCGGTGGAGCTAGGAGCAACTAGCAGCATGCCTATGTAGTTTCATTGCATGCCAGTCATCAAACAAGTCAAACTTGCAGTGTAAAAATTTGAATTTCAATGTGTGTGCAATTCAAATTGCATTCGCACTTTACAAAATGAAGTACGATGAGGACCAGTCATGCTTCAAATATAGGCTTCATATATATATAATGTAGTAGTTTAAACATTTTAGCTTGTTTAAGTGTATCAATGATTATGCTTTGAAGCTATCTTGCACGGTTCATTGATGTGTAAAGGGTTGTCACACAAACTGCTGTCAGAAATATTTCAAACTGTTCTCCAACGCAGCAATCTAACTATAATTACCATGCGCATTTGATATAACACTAGGTTTTCTTGATTTATACTGATGATGTGTTAGGCTGTGTGCGGATCATGCACTAAGTTTCTGAACATCGCACAGGGTACCAGTCCAAAAGGATTTTTATTCTGTACGGCTTAAGAACAGGGCACAAAACATCAGAACAACATCAACATATCATACTTCAACAGTTCAGTAATCTCACCAGAAACCTTACAATAAACTATGCTTTTCATAAGCACTCAAAGTACTCAGAAGCACACAAGCTACGCATATTCAAGTTATCTTCTGTGAAAGTAGCCTTGGCTGCAAACACTGTCATCACTCAATGTAGTCATCCTGCAGTTGATATCATGGACAGAACCAACAACAATGGAAAAACAACACATGGAAAGAACCCACAACAATACACAATTTAGAAGCATAACCATCTGCATTTTCAGCATATAAAACACCTATGCTGCAATGCAACTGCACAATTTTTATAAACCAACCATTCGGTAAACCCCTACTATACTGGTCTCACCCTTTTTTAACGATTTATAGGCTGATGTTCCAAAGTGGAACGTCAAAATAATATATCTATGATTGCTTGAATTTTCTAAATGCAGTAATATTTCTTCAGAGTCTAAGCAAGGGATATTAACAGTGAATGTAATATCCCTGACACACGGGCAAAAGTAAAGTCCTTTGCCGGAAACCCCTTTTGTTACTCCGATGCACCCGTTGCAGAAAGGAGCTGCGCTGATGACACACAGCACCGCACTAACTTCTTTAGGTGGTTCCTCAGATGAACCCCGCAAAAAAAGCGCTACTTGATAAAGCAGCAAGGAGGAGGAGGAGGAATAAACTTGAGAGAAAACATTTAAAAATGCTGCGTATGTAGATTACATTTAGCGATTGTAGAACTTAAAAACATTTTTCCATTTTCGCAAGGTAAAAAAATGCTTACGGAGCAGAGTAGTTTTGTGACAGGTTTCCTCGTATTGATGAGTTGTGCACGCTGTATGCGAGAGTACACCTTTCAGCTCGAAAAGTAGATGCCTAATCTTCTTTCCCGCAAACGAACTTTGCACGAAAGGAAATATTCCTTTGTCGTCTGTCACTGCGCTTGAACGCCTTCCCGTTAGATGTCCCCGTACCTAAAGGACTTTCGAGTGCCCGTGTGTCAGGGGTATAATACACGGTTTGTAACAACGCAGATATTTAAATAGAAACATGAATGCACACAATTTCTTAGATTGCATAAGGCCGGCAATTCAGAGCACAACTACATCATAAGTATATGCCTCCTAGCATCAGCACCTGTATAAATGTGGTGCCGAGTTTTACTTTAAATAAACAAAATCTTACTTCTTATTCATATCTACTTTCCCTTACTACTGCTTTCACAAATACATGCCATTTCAGAAACATTGGAATTTAGCAGCATCCATTGCAAAGCATTTTTTTCTGGTGTGGGTCAAACATTTTGTTTGACTGGAAGCACTCATGTAAAGCTACAACCTTTATTATAGTGCATTGGCAAGTATCAAGGTGGTATAGCATAGATATTTGGATGCCAAGAGTACATTGTGGTAAGCTCGGATAAAACATTTGAATGTTTTTAGGCTTGTACTCACAATGCACCTTCCTTATGTGGTATTTTGCATAGACTGGTAAAACTTGAACAGTATTTTTTACTTTGTAATTTTTAACCATCATTACACTTGTTTCAGGTCATGTGCTTCTTTTTTGTCCTATGATGCAACATTTTCTGAGACTATAGCAGGAAGTGCACATGTGTTAATTATTGTACAATATGTTCAAAAGAAAGCTTTAATCTGCTAGCTGTTCCCTCAAAAAATCGAAACAATGAAGACTGCATAAACAAAACCGATTTGTGCAATGTCTCACCATGTCAAATTTCCGCAGTGCAATAACTTCTCGTGAACTACAATTGAAAACAGACAAGCAGAAACTAGTTTTCAGAACAAGTGACGCTTAAAGGGACACTAAAGGCAAATACTAAGTCGACGTGAACTGTTTAAATACCATTCCAGACACCTCGTAACGCTTTATTCGTGCAAACAAAAGACTTGGTTAACAAGAAAATTGTATCGGAAGAGTCCGAATACCTTTATGGCAATTCAAATCTTCTGCCACGTCGACCAGGGAGTGGTGACGTTGCATAAGCCATCACTGCCCTTGGCTGCCGTCAACAAGTAAAACGGCGCCTGACAGACGGCAGTACGGTGCGCCGCTGCAGCTGCTTTTGGTCAAGCGGCCTGGACCGTTGAGGCATCCCGTGTCATCACTTCTTTATTTTGTGATCACATGGAAGTGGAATTCTCAGCTACTTGCAGTTTTTGCGAGGTTCCCGAGCCAGCAAAACCAGCACAGCACTACTTGATAACGTAACTACTGAGCGCAGAGTTAGCAAAAACAAAACCTTTAGACCGCCTGTGTTGTTGTCAACGGTGTAATGTCAATGAGTTCTTTTTTTTCTAAAAATGAAATAGAACTTGTGAAATAGCATTTTCTTTCGTCTTATAATACAATACAATGATGTTTTTATAAAGAGTGGTTGATTATTAGCGGCAGTATTTAAACGAGTGCCTTCGTCATCAGCCAAATACCTGAATGTCACGGGGGAGTCTCTAATTGTGTCCTGCATTTGCCTCAATTTCTCGGTTATTAAGGCTCTGTTCGCGATAATATTGACACCTTAGAGATACACAAGCGCTAATCTATCACTTTAGCTTGCCTTAGTATTCGCCTTTAGTGTCCCTTTAAAAGACAACCTGATTTACTAATACATGGCATTGAAACACAGTACACAAAGCAGTAAAGCAAACAGTTCACACCAGTGGTACGGCAAAGAAAAATGTGGATTTTACAGAGCACTTCAGCAAAGTATTCTAATTAAGGAATAGGCAATGTGTCTGGACTGGATTCTCGGAAACTATCAGCAAGAGTTAAGGAGCAAAACATAGCGGTAAAACCATTTCAGCAATGGGTTTGGCGCGATTATACTAGTTGTCAGCTAGCGCCTTCACTGACTTTCACAAGGGTAAGAAAGAATGAATAATTGATTTGAATTTCATATTTCAAGTAGTCATTGCAAAACATGAAGGGGACATGAAGTGTCAATGCTCATCAACCTTCACATTTACAGGGTGCTTCAAACATAATTGTTGTTAATTGTACTACAAATCCATAACCATATGAGAGACAAAGACAGTTTGTTATGTATTCTGCCAAAAGATGTCGTTTGATCCATGTTTTCTGATACAAGTAACATTGGCTACCATCTTGCTCAAGCATCAGATGCGGCACTTAGAGCTTTGAAAAACAATGCTGGTCAATATGCATAAAGACAAATGTGCAAACATTCGGCAATTATGTAGTTTACCCATCATTCTAGTTCTTGATGAATCAGATAGCACAGTGGACATATCAGTGCAACGATGCAATGAATTAATATTTTTGTGCTATTTTTACTCATAAGGTTAACCAAGCAGTACCTTCTTTACCAGTCGACATGTTCACACAGATGTCACCTATTACAATCACAGCTGAATGTGAAGCGGACTTACTGATCATAAGATCTCAAGTGCCCCTAGCGCCGACAACATACCTGCTAAACTGCTGAACAGCACCAAATCAGCTTCCAGCTCAATATTGCAAATTATTTTCGATCACTCCATTGCCACCAGCTCTACTCCCAAGGACTAGAAAATCGGCCATGTTGTACCTGTGCATAATCGAGGCAGCCTTTTCTCACACATATACTTCAACATACGCGCCAACACAGTTTCTCACCTCGATAATCCCAGTTTTTCCTATCAACATGGCTTTTGGCAAGGCCTGTCTTGTGAAACTCAGCTTTCTGAATGTACCGGTCATATTCATATAAATCTTGATTCTTGCTTCCAAACATCTCTAAGGCACTTGACCGTGTTCCACATTGTCGACTGATGAGCAAGCTTTCTTGCCTCCACCTTGACAAATTGGTACTATCATGGATTGAATGTTTCCTTTCTAATTGGTCGCAATACTCAGTCATCGATGACCATAGTTTGGAAAGTAGGGAAGTGATTTCTGGCATTCCTCAAGAATCGGTCCTTGGTGCTCTTTTGTTTTTAAACTTTATTAATGATTTCCCTAATAACATATCATCGTAAATCCAACTGTTCGCAGACGGTATCCTGTACCAGTGCATATTGTCTGGAAATCAACATATATTACTACAAGATGACCTCAACAAGATTGCAAACTGGTGTTCGTGCTGGCTTGTAGTACTAAACATTTCGAAGGGTTCATGTGTTTCTCCCGTACACATGACAGTTATCAGCATTCCCTTTACTCTACAAACACCAGCTGATACAAACCGCTACCTGGGTATTACAATCTCGAGCCATTTCATGTGGTCTGACCCCTTGTTAAAACTTGTTGCTGACTTCAAAATCGCTCAGCTTGATCAAAAGGTCGCTAATAATGTCACCCTCTCCTATCTGCAAGCTTGTTTATGAAATTTTCATTTGTACTAAGCTCAAGTTTGCATCACAAACTTGGAGGCCTCATCAGACTTACTAAATAAATGCGCTGGAAGCCATATCAAACTGCACTAATCTCCACCCGATATGACTGGCGCAAAAGTGTTAGCACTATCATTTCTGAACCTCTCCTTTCTGTCAACAGGCCACAAGATTGTACAGCTGTATTTTCCAGAAACTTTACTACTAGTTCTCATACTTGCATAATACTTTAATCCTTCCTCCTCGTTGAACTTCTCGCCGACTCTACATTGGCCATAGTGTGCAGTGCCTGCACAGTACAACCACCCCACATAATAGATTGTTCTTGCCCATCAGTATACAGCAGTGGAACAATCTGCCAGAATCGGTAGTCAGTGAGCATGATTCACAAATATTTAAGCATTTACGGATTTACAGACAGCTTATTTTCCGAACTAATACTACTTAACACACAATTCTGCTGCCTTACACCTACTTTTGCTGTCTTTAATGACCATACCATTTGCGCCCCTAACATGTTTATTTGTTTTTATTTTTTGCTGTTGCTGTTTTCACGACTACAGTAATTACTGATGTACATTTCTCCCCTTATGCAATACCTGCAAGGGGCTTTTAAGGGACAATAAATGATGATTCCAACATTTCAATAAAAACCCTTAACTTCCTGTACGCTCTCCTTAACAAGTTAAGGACCGTACAAAGAGCGATGGAACGAAAAATGTCAGGCCAAACGTTAAGAGACACGAAGAGAGTGGTGTGGATCAGAGAGCAAACGGCGATAGCAGATAATCTAGCTGACATTAAGAGAAAGCAGTGAAGCTGGGCAGGCCATGTAATGCGAAGGATAGATAACCGATGGACCATAAGATTTACAGAATGGATACCAAGAGAAGTGCAGTCGAGGACAGCAGAAATCTAGGTGGGGTGATGAAGTCAGGAAATCTGCAGGCCAAGTTGGAATCGGCTAGCGCTAGATATGGGTCATTGGATATCGCCGGGCCTTCGTCCTGCAGTGAAGTTGCGGCAGGCAATGCGGGTCTGTGTCGCTGCTAGGCAAAGCTTTATAAAAAATTGCAGTTAGCAAGTCTCTTCCTTGTAAACGACAGTTCAGCAAATTTCGAAGTTGACAAGAATATTACTGTATGTTCAACAAAGACATCTACAAAAGAAATTGTCACAAACTCACACGGATTCCACTACCAGGTTGTCATGCAGAGAGCACAAAAAACTGACCTCTTGTCATTTAGGAAGATACACTTTTCTAGGCATCTTGCCTTGACAACACAGCTTTGCATGGTAGGAAATACCTCAACAAACTGCAATAACTTATTTTCAGGAAGGTTGTTCAGCAGCTTCTGCTTGACATTCAAAATTTGCATGCAAACTTCCACTTCCTGGCTACCGTGCACTGATGAGCTGCTGTCCTTGAAAAAAATTTGTACAATGCGCCCAAAAACACCATTTGCGTGTACGTAAGAATTCTTTCTCTTTGATTTGTCAATACGTGCTGTGCAGAAACGAAACGGCCCAATTACCATCTTGTGAAATTCTTTCCTGTCCGCTCTCTGATCTCCTTTGCCTAGCAGTAACACGGAACCAACTCTGACAACATTTTTTCGCAGGGAGTAGCCCTTCGCAAGCGATCTGAAAGAAGTCTCCAGAGTCCTGTGCACTTTCTCTATGTGTCGTGATGATCACAATTTAGACTGCGCCTGCAAGATGCAAAATTTGTCGGCGATCTGGAATTGCGGATACCTGGTTCCACAGACAAGTCGTCCTAGTGTTCCATTCATTGACTCAAATGGGTAGAGTGAATAGGCCCACAAGGGTCCCCAGTTGAATACACTGTCCACAAGGTGCGACAGCAAGTGAGCATTATAGCTCATGCATTCGGTGCCATACAACTCCTCATACTCAAACAAAAAATGTGTCATTTCTTTTTTGATTGTGAGCAGCTGCTCAACAGGGATGCATGGGCCAAGGAGATGATGCATAATTTCCACAAATCGCATCCAGTGTTTGTACTGCTGGTCTGGAAGGCGCCCTTTCAGTACTATCGCTGAATAAAAAATTGCCCGCCAATCCACCCTGTGAAGGTGGTTGGAAAGCGAAGCTTTTTACGCCACCCTCACGGTGACTGCGGCGCACTTGATATTTCACACACTACAACGTAAGTTTAACCACGGCCTTTATTATTATTTACTTCACAACAATGTTCACTACTGCTTTATGATCGGTGTGATATACACTACTAGACTACCCCATAGTGGGGTAGTCTAGAAAATGAAACGAAGCAGTTACTAGGCTGAAAGGGTTTCGAATGACGTCAACCCTCTTTCAAGCAGCTCCATAAGCATTGCAACAGCTGCAATCTAATCTTACGGACCGCGCCGAGCCTGTTTCCGTTGTTTGCCCGCAGCCCTTATCATCCATCATGTTGGGTCATCACTTTGAAGCTTGTTTTTGTGGTTTTTCTTGCGAAAACGAGTGCTTAGTTGTACGCTGAATGCCTGAATTCAAGTAAGCTATACTGCTATACCTGCAATTGTTAGCGCTTCGTCGGGATCGTTTTTTGCTTACAACGACGGACACGACAGAACCCTTGGCTGGTAGAGGTAGAAAGCTTCGCTTTAATAGAGCAGCCAATTTCTCCACTCGGCAGCCTTCCAGTCCTTTGCATCACACAATGACCTTGGTAGCCTTGACAGTTCCCACGTTGGGGTGAGGCTCAATAGACAGCTGTTCGCATCCTTAAGATTACTTCGAAAATGAAATTTGCGACAGCGCTCAGACTTCAGCCACAGGAATAACGTAGCCCTGACAAATCCTAAACATACCGCGTGCATATAGTCCACAACAAAACCCGTACCAAACCTGAAAAATGCAAGCTGCGTGAGCACACTTCCTCCTTTAATCCCACAACTTGGGGACTCCTTGGCTTTTCCAGCATGCTGAAGAAAAGATTCATGCGTTCTCAGCTTAGGTGCCGAAGCACTTGGTGGGTAAACACGGCAATACCCCTTTCCTTTAGAAACAACTTGTCCCTGGTCTTCGCACCACGCACAGCCATGGGCACCATTAAACTGTGTCACGTTCATCAGTTCGCATCTGGCAACACTATCCACTGCACATGGACCTGGGAACACCTTTGATGTCTACTGCGCTCCATCTTTGTCATTCCAGAGAATTCCAGTCGATGACAGCTCATTCATAGCCGTTATAAAAGGAATTAAAAACAGTTCATTGCCAGCTTTCCCGGCGCAAACCAAAGTCCTGCTAGTAGGAGGTTTTCAATGCGGTGTTTGAAGGAAAGCTCGTTCACCATTGCCAGCAGAGGCCACATACTGGAATTGGAGTTTTCAAAAAGGGGCACACCATCAGTGTTAAATGTTAAAGTGACATCATTTGGCCCTAATGGCAACTTGTGGTATTGGTAACTTTGAGTGATGTCACTCACATCGAAGGACGCAGCTTTCTTTGTTTTTGTAGATTATTTGATTCCAAAATCTCCCGGATTTGTCTCTTCAGATCCATAACAATAAAAAAGATGAACTTTTTCTTAGGCTTTCACCAGTATGTGCTAAGCTGCACTGGGTGCACGTCACATTTTCGGCTTCCACCAGTTCGCCAATGTATGCACGGCATCCGCTGCAATAAAAGTGCTTCACATATTGCTTGCCGGCACCAGAGAAGTGACGAAAGAAGGTGTACTTCGAGGTTGGATATGCTACTCCTTTCGGCAAGTGAGCACTCAGAAGCTGGAGTAAGCTTTCTCTCGCTTTCTTTGAAGTACCATGGCGCAAGCTGTGAGCCATTACCATCAACAAGCTTTCAGCTCTTGTCACCTTGGATCCTGGAAACAGGTCTTCATCCTAGCACAGAAAAAAAATGAAAGTGATCGTTTATCAACAGGACAATTAGAACAAGATGTTTAGACACGTACATGAAGCTGCCATTCAAGGCACGGAAAACAAGTTAAAGGAAACCACTTTGAGAGTAGGCACTGATAAGGTGTTGCACATTTACTTGGGATAACCAGCAGATGTCCACAATTTAAATGATGTTAGGCATAGACCTATAGGGATAGGAAAAACCAGATTCTTGCAAGAAATTGTGGGGTACATCTTCTGCAGCGACTTTTGGTTTGAGGCGTCATGCTTAAGAAAAGCTCGGGTAGTGATAAACGTTGCGAGTATAATTTTTCCGACTATGAATCCAAAAATTCGGGTACTTGTTTTTCCCCTATATGCCTCTTAATTATATTACTTTACCTGAACGTTCCTTCTGCTGCGGAACTCCAACTTTTGCCGCAACGAAGCACCGTGAATGCAACACATTTACCTTGCACGCTTACTGCAAAGGCATGAACAGTTCGTGCTTAAATGTTTCAGACCCAGCAGAGACGACATACCCTGCCACTCATGCAGTAGTGGGAAATACCATTCCACATTGTAGTAGTGACCTCAGTAACTAATTTAGCGGGAGCTTCGCACTGCGCTTGTTTGCTGGCTCAACATTCGTAATATTTGGACAGTAAGCAGGCAACACCGTACACATGGAAACATATTAAATCGGCGAGCCCTTTGCACAAGCATGAAGAGGACCTTAACTTTGTCAGAAGCCCTAATAATTATTTGTGAACATTCACTTCTTCATATCTGGCACCATGTGTTCACATGCGTAAGCAATCATCAGGCAACCACGTTTCCACTCGAAAATATGAAGACGAACTTATTCGACAGAACATTTTCATTTACATATACAGACTGCTATGCTAAGGACCTAAACCTTGCTGTTCCCTGCTGCTAAAATTGATGCAAAATTCCCATTTTTGCTCACACACTTTGTACCCTGAAATGCAAAAGAATTTCTTTCCACTTGCAAATGAATTCAAAAACAAAATTTTCAGGTAACAATTGCGTCACAAAAGTGTACACCTTTCCTCCTCGATTGCACCAAACACTTGGAATTTTTGAAGAGCAATGAACAAGACCTTGAACCAGAAGTGGCGTAGCAGATGACATGCCATTTTGCTATCCGCCTATCGGTCCTGTACTCTACAAGTCTCTGAAGTCAGTTTTCTCTTGACAAAAGGACAATACTGCAGTGTCATCTTTTAGGCAGCCGAACAATAAATTGGGTATGGTGTATGGAATAAACAAACATTTTTCATGTGAGAATAATGGTACTTCGAGGAGAGCTGCAAGCCCCAGATCCACCAGATTGCGCCTTTTCTCAGCTTTACTATACTATCACAGCTTATGGGGACAGACAGCGTACTGTTTATGACATCTGTACAGAGCTTACAGTGCTGGTTTGCCAACATGGCAGCTAGGAGAGCTGTGCAAGCCACCTATAAGATCAAGCTAGGAAAATGAAACAACCTGCAATCGCGAAAAAGAAAGCTATAAACTGCTTTACAGTAAATAATATCAAATGTGTATACATGCTGCATGGGCTCAAAAGAGTGCATAAACCTAAATAATCATGTGTACGCTGCTTGTGAAATAAATGTTTTTTTCTCATAGTTCTGTATTTTGTACCGCCAAATATATTTACTTAATGTTGCTGAAAATTTGGGAATACATTTGCTAAAGAGACGAAATGAGTTGCGACAGTTTCTGCCAAGCAAATAGTGGCTGCTTCCAAGAAAGAGTACGCATTGCCCCGTCATGAAATTGGCCTTTGAAAGTGACAAAATTGTGAATGGTTTATTGCTTTATTTTTGTATAGCAGTGTTTAGCTCAGCTTTACTCATACTAAAGAAAAGGTAAAAAAGAAAAAGAAGTGATTTTTATTCACTGCGACGTTTGTTGCCTTTATCGTCACAAAGCCAGGGCCCTCTCCACTGAGCCCAATTTGTACAGGTGCTGAGACAATCGTTACTTTTTTTTACTCTTACCTTTGCTAATCAATCTTGAAGAAAAATATTAAGCTGTGCGAACTTGGTTTTAATTTTTCTTCTGTGCCTTCTTTGTCTGGGTAATTCCTCTCAAGTGATATCACATGGATTCTAGTGCAGCTGTACAAAATTTCTACTAGATTCAAGGCGGCTTTCTTGCTGAAATCTTAGTACACTGTGATATTGTTAATCCTTCAATTTTCCTCAACTATTTTTCTTTCTTCCTAGTCAGGACTAAATGCCTTCCCCTAATTCCATCAAAACTCTTGTCCGATCCCCCATGGTTGGTACTTCAGAGGCAACAAAAACTACCAAACCAGCCGCATGCACACTTACCAGCTCGTCTTTCCAGCCCTCCATGCACTGCCGCTCGCTGTGGTCTGGTTCTAAGTCAGCATCAGGTTCCGATTCGCTGCCACTGGAGGATGAATCTTCGCACGGACTTAGCGATGGATCGCATGACTGAGAAGGGCAGTGTTCCACACAGCGTGGTTCGGTACTTTGATTTGAGCCTGCATGGGCCAAGCAGCGTGCGTCGTCTGCCTCAGTATCGCTTCCATCTGAGCTGTCTTCCTGACTCACCGCGACAGGCGCAGAATCCGCGCCAAATGACCGCTTCTTGAATCTGTATTTAGAACGAGGGGGAACTTCGACGGATGAGTCCCACAGGTACTTGCCAAACTGTCTTTTCGGCGGCATGGCAGCAGTCGGCGCAGGCAAACAATAAAGCCCCAGAATATACGTTTTCGCTCACGTGCACATCCGATCAGACCACATGTACTGGCGAACGAGAGCATGCATGGGACTTCATATGTTAGAGCGCAAAAACAGAGCCTTGCTTGCGGAACGCTATCTCACGACGACAGCGCCATGAGAAATAATAGTAATAACAATAAGGCAATATGTCTGGACTTTTGTGCTTTTATTAGATGAGAGTACAGACTATTATATGATTTTTGGTTTGCAAGTTTAGAAATGCATATTCACAAGTAGAATGCTGTGGAATGATTATGCCGCACTGCTTCCGTTCTTGAGCCACGAATTGGTGTACTCTATTTTTGTTGACTATCAATCAAATAGCCAACACGCTGGGCTCCTTGCCTTGGCCATAGCTGTGGCCGTAGTCAAGCTTGGGGCAACCTAGCCTCCGAGCCTGCAAAAACACAGCCTTCAAATCGAAATACATGTTTCTGATAAGCAGCCGTCGCTGCAGCGTTGAATTACACCCGACGCATATTATAAAACGTATAATATATTAAATAAATATTATTTTATCACAAATTTTTAAGTATCAGGTTTGCCAACAGAATTTACTTTTGCCTTTACCAAATTTGACGAAATCGGAGATATAGCAAGCAACCCTAACAGCTTGCTTTTGTTTATGAGTGGTTATGTTTATGAGTGGTTTGGTTTATGAGTGGAGGGCGCAACATACGAAATGCACGTGCGTGGTTATTTTTGTGAAGGTATGTCACACATTTTGATAAAATGGGTGGCGGAGGAAAAATGGGATGTGTATCCCGTCCGCGCACTCGCCGACACGAATGTAGGTTATAGGTTTGTGGCCCAGGAGGGCGCAATAAAAAAGTTGCAGGGCAGCATCCAGGACGTCTTTTGGGAGGAAGGCCAACCAGCGGCCACGGCGATCCTACTCAACTGTGGTAAGCATTTATGTTATGTTATATGTTTGCATCTATATATACCGCCATACTTTAAAGCACCCATTAAAGATCGCAAGTGATGCTGGCACTGTCAGAGAGGCCTAAAACGGAGACGTAACTATCACCATATTCAAGTGCTATAACGACACTCCATGTGTCGTCTCTGTTAGCGCAACGAAATGATCTTTACGGCAAACGTTTATAAAGTGTACAGATTATTTGGTCCTGCTCGGTGCTTTATTATGCTCGGCTCATGACGTTTTAGGCTTTGACAAGGGGCATTGCCTCCTCTCACTCCCTGTGTATGTATTTGTCGAGTCCTTGTTTAAGCACTTGCTATTGCGCAATATTTCTTGCAGGGAGCCCGCAAGCCCTTGAAAAGAAGAGGTCGCGGCTTGTCGCTGGTGCGGGCGCAAGCATTTCAACGGCAGAAGGGGTTCGTATAAACCCCACGTGGGCGCAGTGTTGAATTACGCTTCATGAGAGAAACTAACCATGTTTTAAACTTGTTGCATGCATTTTGTTGCAGCTAATAACACTACAATGTTTAGAAAAGATGGGATTACGCCGTTCTTAGTATACAATCGCGGGTCCACGTGGTGCTTACGGCGCACGTGCGTGGGCATTTTGCAGTCACCCCCCTCTTAACAAATCCGACTAATTTCCAAAAGGGCTGAAGGAGATTCTCGCATCTGAGGGTACAATAATAGTTAATGGAAATACTACAAATTCTCACTAGGTCCAGGTTTTACTAATGTATTCAGTGACACTGAAACAAGGAAATGCACCAAAATATTTTTTAACGCTTACATAAAGATAACTTATGTGTCTAATTACTTTGTGCTTAAAACCCTTTACTGCTTGAATTTTTGTTTTCCTGTGAAAAGCGGCGGCCGCATTTCTATGGGGGTGAAACGCAAAAACGCTCGTGGTGGCACGGTAAAGATTCCCAGGTGATCAAAAATAATCCAGACTCCCCACTGCGGCATACGTGAAAATCGGATTGTGGGTTTTAGCACGTAAAACCCCATATTTCTTAGTATGTTTGAGCAAACATCAAATTTTAAAGAAATGCATGATTGCCAAATTTGACACATACATGAAGAAAGGAAGCATAGGGTTAATTAGCTGTGGTTGGAATTGAAATGTAGAAAAGGGAAATTAAGGTGGATAAAAAGGCCTTGTCTAGATAAAAAGACCAAACCTAATGCAAAGGTTGTGGGTTTTGTCCCCACCACAAACAAGTAATCTTTTCATCCACTTCCTTTTCCTTCATTATTTTCTACATTCCAATTTCAGTCACAACTAATTACCCCTGTGCTTTCCTTGGCTTCATTACCTGTTGGTTTTATATAAACTTGCACATGTCATATATGATACACCATGCATTTAACTTGAAGCTAAACATTTCGACAGAATTACCTATCTGGTTGGGAAAATTGATTGACTAGCCCGACGTTTCGGAACCAATTTGGCTCCTTCTTCAGGGGGTATTCTTCGGAGGTGGCGGCCGCCTCTGAAGAATACCCCCTGAAGGAGCCGAATTGGTTCCAAAACGTCAGGCTAGTAAATTTCCTTATTTGGTTAGAGTCAATCTCTAAGTCTTAATCATGCATTTAAGGCAGTATCTGAGTTGTGGAAAACGTGCAAGAAATGGGTCACAACCATTGAAAAATCTTTCAGCAATGTTTTAAAATTTGTGTATTCTCGTAGATCTATCTGGTGCAAGTTCCGTTAAACTTGGCAGTAGTGGGAATTCGGCTCTAATTTGCGCCTACTGGAATTTGTGGCCCCATATTGTTTCAAAAGGGTCCTTTTTTCCTAAATTGCGCCATTGCTGCATCACGACGTAGTTTTGTTGGGGCGAAATTTGGGAAGCTAGCGCACAGTAGACATTGCAATACATGGCGGCGCTACATTCATTTGCTGCATTGATGCATTACGTCACACTAAGATCGCCATTGTATCAGGGGACAGAATTCAATTGAAACCTATTTTTATGCACCAGCTGTGAGGTTGTGAGTGCAGTAGTTTTACACATCAAGGGCTGATATTAGTAGTGCCCTGTAGACTAAAAGGTAAACAATGTCCACCGCTTATTCCTGTTGCTTGCTTGCAACTATATTCATTGCATCATATGACTTAGTTTACAAGAGAAAAGGAGGTTTTAAATTTAGCATCAGGCTTTGTAAATGCATGCATGTTAAGGAGCTAGGAGTCTCTGGTGCATACTTTTTATCAACTATATTTTTGGTAGTAGTGTAAGAGTGCAAAATGTGCATCAAAAGAGATGATAGCTGTGCAAGCACGGCATTGATCACATTGTTGAATAAAGAATTTCATTCTCTGTTAGCAACCAGGGGCTACGCATACGTGATGAGTAATGAGGGGCATGAGTTCTGATTACATGTTTTCCAGTCTTCACGTGATATGAAATTTCGTTTCCAAGGCAAATGGTCGTTCTGTTCTCTTCCTCTTTTTCCTTAAAAGTACCGAAAACATTCAGTCACTGACAAGCATTCAAAAACCAACCTCCAGAAGTAATCCCCAGTTATGCTACTGGCTGAACATCTGCACAATTTTTTTCTATCTCTTTGATGCCTGAGAATGCATGCACTCTCATGATTTCAGAATGGGGCTTGCAGCGAATGTGGGATGCAAGTGCACCAGCTGAAGGAGGAAAATGAAGCCTTGAAGGCTGAAATCCAAAGCCTGAAGAGGCTTCAGGAGGAGCACAGCTATCTTACTGGTAAGCACCTTATAGCAGAAGCCATATGCCTACTCATACTTCAGTTTACTTATGACGCTTTAAGGCACATAAACTACATGCAGGTCAGCACTACATGTTGGTTTTGTTCCCCTTAGGATTTTTAATGCATGAAACATTCATTTTTCTGAGCGCTGCATTCCTTTCTTGCAGCATACGTAATATTGGTGAATGCCAACTGTAACAAAGTCTTGAACCATGTCAAAAGCCTTTTTTCAGATAATTTTGGCATAGAGCAGCCTCTGTGCAAAATTTTACTTTTGAAATATGAGCAGAACTAGCAAAAATATTTGGTAGGGGAAACGGCGCGTAAGACGAGGACAATGAGATCGGCAACACATGCGCTGTGTTGTTGATCTTTCATTGTCCTCGTTTCCCCTTCCAAATGCACCACCAACTAGGCCCACATCAATCCCTCATATAGCAAAATACCTATTTTAATATTCAAGCTGAAAAGATAAAACGCCGCCATTATTGCTCTGTAGAAGTTTCGCATCACTTAAGACACTGCTCCTCGACGTAACCTCCGAGATTTAAACGCTGCACCTGTGCATTCTAGGCCACACTGCTGCGTAACGCAGACGCCATGGCCGGCATGAAGTGCTGCAATGAGCCCTCTCGCCATAGTAGACACTTGTGAGACCCACATGTTCTGATTAGTCTGTGGCTCTCCAGGCATGGCAACGTGAGGCCAGCCTCAGTCGTGACAGCTTGCAACTGCCTGCAGTGCACTAAAAAATCTGACATAACATGCTGGGACTTAAAATTATGGCGAGGCTGTTAAATGCATGTATCATCTGCTTAGGTGATGTTTAAAGGCTGTTAAAAAATATTGTACAATTACCAGCTCTGCTGCTTTGCCAAGATTGGTTCAATGGTATCTATTAATCATATATAGCAAATTTAACAAGAGTGACATTTTATTTCAGCTGACCTTTGAAACATTTTACTGTATAATTTGAGCAACCGTCTATGTTCATTTTAATAATAAAACTTGTTGCTGGAAAAGTTATTTCACATTGCTCAGGAAAAGGTACTGTGCGAAGCAGACAAATACGGGAAGAGCAAGACAAAAACCAGCACTAAATTTCATCAGCATTTTTTTCATAGGCGATATCTTAAAGGGATGCTAACATGATATTTTCGACTTAATTTCTTCGTTAAATGAATGTCCTAGACCTCTAAATAGTGGAAAGAAATTGTGACATGCCTCAAAGTACTGTTAGTTATCTCGTATTTCTGAGCTAGGTTTTGTTGCTGGGGGATATGGTGTTGTGATGTTATGACACAGTATGTAAGAACAGGACATTGCAACGTTTTGACATTCGCTTTAGCTCATTTGGTCGTTTTCTGTGCTGCTACATTGGCCGTCAGAATGAACAGTAGCATGTCGAGCAAGTCCACGAGTTATATTGAGGTGATCGAACAAGCTGGAGCGAGTGTCAGAATGTCACAATGTCCTGCTCCCACGTGACCATGTATCACAACACAGTATGCTCCTTGGAAATGTAACTGAAACTGACTGTAGAAAAGCTACCATAGTAAATTATTTAGGGCGCTCTGAGGCATTTCACATTTTTTTTTCTGGGGTTTACACAAATGCACCATACAGCAAAAAGAAAATTGATGCAATTATGACGTCGGTAGCCCTTTAAGCATGTATATAGGTGAAGTAGGTGCTTTGTGTAAGAGGGATGTTCTTTTCTTACTGAGAGGTTCTTGCATGGCTTATTGCAGTGATGCAGCAATGTATTTTATATTTCGCCAGATTTTAAATAATCCTAATATCTAATCAGCTCTTGCTGTTTCATAATTCCTTGCTTCAAAATGTGCACACAGGGGTGGAATTTATGCATAAAGTGCCATGAGAAGGAACACTGTAGTTCTAAGATTTAAATTTATGACTAAAGACAGCACACAATCAGTGTTTACAAAAAACCAGGACATATAAAAAATTGTTTTGAATAGCCAACTAGAAGTGGTATAGAGGCATTGCCTTGGCATGTACCACCCGGGCAGTCAGAAAATGGGGCCACCACATAGTAGCAGAAAGCTTAGAACTGCAGATAAATAGGGTATACCTGAACAGCATGTTCGCAATATCCCAAATATATAAAGCTGGCAATTAATGACCACACGAAAAAAAACATGGGTACAAATCTGGAAACCTGTAATTTTACCGTACAACCATAACCTGTCACACAAACGAAAAGTAATGTGCAAACCAGTTAATGAGATAGAAAAGGTGGAAAGCCAAGATGCTTGCGAAATGAAACTCGGGTGGAAGTTTGGAGAATATGCCAGCAACATTTTTTATAGGATTTTCCTGTCATGCAGCAAGGACAGATTGGGTGTTGTATCAATGAATAGCTATGTGAACATGGGTACATGTGCCAGCAACTTAGTGTAAACAATGCAAATGTTCTGCGCTGTCAGAAAGAACAAAAATTGTGAGCACGAAAAGACCACTAGGAAGAGAGATTTAGGAAGCATTCATGATGTGATAACAAAACTTGCATAAGCACTCCTTTGATTTTGCTCACGCACGTCGAGGACAGATTTTGTAACAGTGCACCTCCGAACGATCAAAAACATCTGCATCGTAAGCCAGAGTTGTCCCATTCTTTAATCAACATAGAATTAAATTTTTTTTGCTGTTCACATTCTTCTTTTTTTCTTTGTTTTTATTAGGTAGCTGCTCACATCCCCCACTTTTCACCATATATACGTCCACTTCATTTGAATTTCAGTCAGTTGTGTGCTCTTTCATTCAATCAGCTGGGTTCTCCCTATTTCATTCATTATGTTTCCATCTAAACATATTGGAAGAAAACTGTAAACACTGTGGAGTGCAATTTCAGTGGGTGCACATGGCTTTGAGAATTTGTAATGTGTAGCATATTGTGATGAGAATGTGCATGTGGGTATCGACACATGAACAAGCCATTTGATATGAAGAAATGAAGTGCCAAACACAAACTTTAAGAGAGTTTCCTCTTGAGTAGTACATGGTATGTGTCTTTTCATCATCCTATTACTGTGGGCTGTTTACATAATAAATACACATTGAGTACACTTTAAACTAATTTACTTGTAGTGTACAGTAAAGTAATAGAAATTACAAAGAAATATGCCATCTTATTTGTCGCTACAAAAAGAGCTGCTCCCTCTGTAGTAGTGAAACTGCAGCTCTTCTGATGTTCTTGTGTGTTTCTCATGTATCTTGAGTAATTGTTCTGAGCCATTTAATCTGCTCTGAACCACAACTACGAAACCATCAAATTTAGAGCACACATTCATATAAGGCATGGTTAATCTTATGACTGTTTTCTGATGTAGTACTTGTCCCTCTTATACCCATTTCACACAGGCAAATTTAGTGTCGCTTCAAGCAAGTGCACTTCAATGCACTGAGTGTCACTTTGGCAGCGCGCTGCTACGCAAGAAAGAAAAGTGTCCTGTGGAATTGATGACACTAGCAATGGATGAATCAGTAGGCACAACACATGTTTGTTATTTTAAGCATGGTTTTCAAAATAACAGTGCATAATATTCAAAGGAGCATTTAGAATAAATTTTAGTTCTAACGAAGGAGTTCATTGCAACAGCATTAATATTACCGAACAGGGCAAGAGTGCGCATCCAAGGCGAGCAGAGGAAAATTGCCAGATTCCGTTGCAGATGGCACAAGAACTGATTTGAGCATTTGGAGCGTGTTATTGCTGCGCATTGGTTGTATACGAACCACTCTGAGACACCGCTGACCTTTCATGCACTCAGACAATACAGAGAATTGCGTCAATTTTGCATAATCAAGAGCGAGTCTGCTAAAGACGCAAGTGACGCGTAGTCAGCTTGGCTGTAAAATGGCGAAGTTAAATGGACACGCTGTCATGATCCGCTCGATTTATTCGCTAGCTGAGTAAGGGCAGCGTTCGACCTTTACCCACGCTGGATTGTGTCGTTTGAGCGTCTATACGGCATTTGTAGCACGACAAACGTGTCGCCATTATAAATGGCAAGAAACTGTACTATCGCATGTAGCGTCTTAGTCTCCTCGTCCGACCATATCATCATTGATGCACTACTTCCATCCTATGAACTCGGAACAAATGACGGCGGCTGCACAGCTAGGGTGGCTAGCACAGGCATAAACAATTCTACGGTGATTACATTTAAACAGCCGCAGATTGAGAATAGTGCAGTAGCTTTTTTTTTCTTTTGTTTTAAGTATGGCACATATTATTCGCTTTTAACATTTCTAATCACGAAAAAGGTGGTCTAAAGTTACTACTGAATCTGCTTTCAATATTCGTTCATTTATTTCTGAGCCTCTGCTACCGAGACAACGCACTTCAGCGCAGTGTAGTGAGTTTGGACGAACACACTCACTGGCGAGTGTGCTTTGCAGCAAGTGTCGATACGCGTTCCCGTGTGGCCGTGTGCGAATGACACTCGCGGCGAAGTGCACTCGCTCAAATTGCACTTAAGTTGTCCCGTGTGACATGGGTATTAGTCACCATTTAGGCAGTTATCAGTTTCCCTAATGTCCTTCTGCAACATAGGGGAACCTCTACTCCATTTCTTAATTAGCAGGCAACCCTGTGGAGGCTACAAGTTGTCCAGTCACCAAGTCTCACTCTGCATATTTCATTGAGCAATTGTTTTGTACTTGCAAAGTAACTCTCGCAAATTACATGTATAACTTGTGGACACAAAATTGCGCCAAATCGTGCTTCAATGACTGACAGATGTGTCGCAATGTTCATTATAAAGTACGAGATATTTCGCTGCATAAGGAATTCGCATTTGGTGCTTTTTCACTGAAATGATCAAAGTACTTGTACACTTTTGTTCAGTGATTGTATTGCTTGCTCATTATGCAGAAGCTGGCAAGATGGTCAAGAGGCTGAAGAGGATCCTCAACAATGTTGAGAAGAAGCAAGACGATCCCGTAATTGCTTGCACAAAGGTACGCTTATTGTGTGCTGCCAGTTGTTTTCCCTTGTTTTTTGGCAATATAGTGTATTCGACGTGATGCCATGAGCAAAGCAAGGTAAAATAAGTGTTTCCCAAGTTGCTGGCCCCTGGATTCACTTTAGATGGTGAAAGGGGTCTGTGTGGACCACTTAAAGACATGCAGTTGTTCATTTGCGATGTGCGACTATGACTAAGATTGATGTCTGGCCGGCGTGGTGGCAGTTGGCAAGCGGTCGCAGGAAGGTTGCTTGTACTATATGCACTTTAGCAATCATTAACAATGACTGTGTGCGATATCATGCTCACTGATGACGGCTTGTATATCTATGGACAACCAGCTGGCAATTACCAAATCCACTTGTGATAAACAATTTATCTTTGTCTCTCGCTGTGTTTTCTTTTACTCGCACAGACGCTTCAATGCCAGTCACTGCAAATAACTCTCAAAGAAATGCCTCTGCAACGCAAACCATGCGATGATGCTGGGAGACACTTGTTTAGCTTATTTGATGATAAATTGTTCACCTTTATGCTCTGTGTGATCAAAAGTGAGCTTCCTAAAGCATCGCTTAATTTTCTTTGTCCAGGTTGACATAGGAGGCGGGACGCTAATTGACAAGAGTGTCCTGGAGCAGCTCAGCCGGGCCTGTGATAGTGGCAGTGGCCCTGGCAAATTTGCCAGGGTACTTTTGCGCCACGTCTTCACTGACGCTGAGCTCCGCGGCAAGTCTCTCTTTGGGGGCAAGGGCTGTCATCTGGGCGAGGCTGTTCAGAAGGAGGCCCTTGACACTGTACGTGTTGAGGCTGTGATAGGTGTGTACATTATTGTATTACAATCATTTAGTCTTAAATAATTATCTAAGAACATGCATATGAAAGGATGTTGCCAAAGCGTACAAAGCCTATTGTGCTTATACCAACTGTACCGTTATCAACTAGCTAAAGTATAGTAAGTGTTCTTAATAATAATGTGAAATGGCAAATAGTTCACATCTTTTATTACTAACATTGTGGCCGTGATGTTATGCACAATTTTTAGATACCTGATAAAACAAATGATTGGTTGAGCTCGACTATTGATCATAGCTGGCCAGATAGCACACATACAGCCCTAGGTCTACTTCTGCACTAGCTGGTTCTGGTGGCACATTTTAAAACATGCTCGGCTATTTGCTATGCGCTACTTTTTTATACCTTTTTTTTCGTTATTAAGAAATGCCTGCAACATTTTTCAAGACTTCTTGGCTTCACTTAACTTTCAAGTAGTACTTATTGCTAATAGTGTCAATATACGTGACTCATGTTGCATGCAAGGCTCACTTTAGCAGGACCTTAGTGACTGCACAGATGCAGAGCCCCATCACATTGGTGTGACAGCCACTTTGCACATGGAGCTGATTTAGTTAATTAGCAGCATGTCTGACCAACACTGCTGTGATGTTTAAGCAGCAGGCTGCACCTACTTTAAAAATGTTGCATGCTTTCTCTTAAACCATTTAAAGAGTTTTACAGAAAGTAGTGGGTTGCAGATGCAATGTTTTCATGTTATTTTCAAGCCTTGCATTTCCATAGTGACCATCAGATAATTTCAAAGGTAATGCTATTTGTAATAATCATTTAACTAAGGAGAACACAAAAATATTACAGGCTTGTTCAGATGAATAATTCGAACGTAAAGCTAGTGTAATCTGCATAGAAGCTTATTTAGTTAATACTGTCTCTGTAGCATCTGGGACAAAGCTCTTGGCACATTTACTGTAGTCGCGTTAACATGAATGCGACAGTAGCGAATAGAATTTCCAAGCACATTTGGGGAAGGCGATGCGATGCCGTTTACATGTAGCGCATTAACACTCCCGAGAAGGGAGCGCCACGTAAATCTACCATGCATCGCCTCGTGCATTAATGCGATGCGCCACTGTCGCATTCATGTAAATGTGGCTAATGACTCATTATAGTGTTCTTATAGCTCCTTATGCAGAACATCAATAGTACTTGGAGCTTCAAGTAGATATTTATTGATTAATTTTCTGGCTTAAGTAAGCAATAATCACTGCTTATTTAATTTGCTGAAGCTGTGCATTGTTCATTTTACTTCATCTTTTTCAGGATACACCTGCTCAAAGTTTCCTGGGGCCAGTGTGCCATACATCAAAAATAGCCTTTCCTCGCTTCTTTCGCGAGAAATAAAATAAGTAAAAGCCTACCTTTTCTTACGCTGTCTTGTTTGTTACTGTTGGCTGCACTTCATATTGAGCCTCAGTAAGCATTATCTTATTACATAAAGTCATTACATTGAGAACTAAATGCAATAACAACTTCATAAAGATACAGTGTGACACAATGAACAGCAAAAAAGTGCAATGAAGACCCCATGAAAAAACAATACAATGAAAATCCAATGAAGACCCCGTAGAAAAACAACACAACAATAATCCAATAGATATACAACAGAATCACGGTGGCCACTTTTTCATGACTGTACAACAAATCCTCCATGAAACACCAATGGAACTTCTACAATTTTTCTGTTGTTGGTGCCATGAAATATCAATGGAAATTCGATGGTTACGGCATACCTCGCATACACGTAAAGATATGTGCAGACCTGTTGCGTTCGTTGAAGATAAGTGTAGTACCACATGGGGCACCCGGTTTTAATGGGTTGCAAAGATGGTGAGACTGTCAAAAAAAGTTTTCCTTGCTTGAATAGAGTTAGCAGATTTACAGGCTGCCCCCAAATGGGGGCGTTTATATTCAATGGCAGGTAGGAACTTGTTAAGCAGGACTTATTAACACTCGCGCGTTAATTCTCTCAGGAGCTGCGCCTCTGCGCAATAGCCACGACTCCCCGGCAGCACAAAGATTCGGAATAACAGTTCTCACTTGCATCAGTCACTCACCTTTGAGACTTCAATGGTGCTAGCTGTTATGCGTTACATTCGAACGGAAACGACTATTCGGTGTCGTACAGTATATGAATAACACTTGCGTATATACATAAAAAGGCAGGGGCACGACGCCGCTGAAGGGATGGGACGCTTACCGCTGCTGTATTTCCAGATTGCGTTCCTCGGTGCCGTATCTCCGTGGATTCACAAACCTCGGCCGCGCAGTTCTGGTCAAGCATTTCCGTTCCTGATTCCAAAAGTGCAAGGATGGCCAAGCTTGGTTCCTTCGGCTACTGGCGGTTGGCAACAAGGCTCATTCACTGACGCCCCCGCAAGATATGAAGCGGGATATATAGACCAGCCAGGCACCACTTCGGTTGGGCACGACGCCGCTGAAGGGATGGGACGCTTACCGCTGCTGTATTTCCGAGATTTCGTTCCTCGGTGCCGTATCTCCGTGGATTCTCGAACCTCGGCCGCGCAGTTCTGGTCAAGCATTTCCGTTCCTGATTCCAAAAGTGCAAGGATGGCCAAGCTTGGTTCCTTCGGCTACTGGCGGTTGGCAACAAGGCTCATTCACTGACGCCCCCGCAAGATATGAAGCGGGATATATAGACCAGCCAGGCACCACTTCGGTTGGGCACGACGCCGCTGAAGGGATGGGACGCTTACCGCTGCTGTATTTCCAGATTGCGTTCCTCGGTGCCGTATCTCCGTGGATTCTCGAACCTCGGCCGCGCAGTTCTGGTCAAGCATTTCCGTTCCTGATTCCAAAAGTGCAAGGATGGCCAAGCTTGGTTCCTTCGGCTACTGGCGGTTGGCAACAAGGCTCATTCACTGACGCCCCCGCAAGATATGAAGCGGGATATATAGACCAGCCAGGCACCACTTCGGTTGGGCACGACGCCGCTGAAGGGATGGGACGCTTACCGCTGCTGTCTTTCCAGATTGCGTTCCTCGGTGCCGTATCTCCGTGGATTCTCGAACCTCGGCCGCGCAGTTCTGGTCAAGCATTTCCGTTCCTGATTCCAAAAGTGCAAGGATGGCCAAGCTTGGTTCCTTCGGCTACTGGCGGTTGGCAACAAGGCTCATTCACTGACGCCCCCGCAAGATATGAAGCGGGATATATAGACCAGCCAGGCACCACTTCGGTTGGGCACGACGCCGCTGAAGGGATGGGACGCTTACCGCTGCTGTATTTCCAGATTGCGTTCCTCGGTGCCGTATCTCCGTGGATTCTCGAACCTCGGCCGCGCAGTTCTAGTCAAACATTTCCGTTCCTGATTCCAAAAGTGCAAGGATGGCCAAGCTTGGTTCCTTCGGCTACTGGCGGTTGGCAACAAGGCTCATTCACTGACGCCCCCGCAAGATATGAAGCGGGATATATAGGCCAGCCAGGCACCACTTCGGTTGGGCACGACGCCGCTGAAGGGATGGGACGCTTACCGCTGCTGTATTTCCAGGTTGGTTACTTCAAAGATGCTTCCTGTCTAAAAAGCAGCCATTACTGCCTTGTAGCGGTGTCGTGCCCGACCGATTTGCGTGATATGATGCGTCGTTTATTCCTGTTCTTTTCATGCTTGCGCAAGAAATCTGCATGTCTGTTGTTGTTGCTTTCGGGTGACATTGAATCAAATCCCGGACCTAGCGTGGAACAAACACTTGAACTTGTCCTTGAAACCGTGCGTAGGCTAGAAGTGGGTCAGAATGCATTAATAGGTGAAATTAAGTGGCTGAGAGAAAAGCAAGATGCAACCGAGAAAGAAATTAATGGCTTGACCGAGAGAGTGGTCACTTTGAAAGCAAAGCTTGTTTCATATGCCCCTACACTATCCAACTTCTCGGATCATGCTGCTGGTTCATTTGCGAATCAACTTCAGGCAGTTGTGTCAAGGTGTGATGAAGCTGAGAACAGAATGCGACGGTGCAATCTGTTGTTCTTTGGAATTCCCGACGAGGAAAAAGAGAGCTGGGCAACTACAGAAGGAAAAGTTATTGCCCTGTGCACAGATAAGCTGGAAACGACAACTACTAGTTCGCAGTTTGAACGTGTACACCGGCTGGGAAAATTTGCTTCAAATAAATGTAGGCCAATAATTGCTAAGTTTACGTTTTTTAAGGACAAGCAAGAAATTCTCACCCGTGCACATAAGCTGAAAAATTCTGGGATATCTATTAGAGAAGATTTTTCACTGGCTACACGACAGGCACGCAGGAAACTGCTTCAATTTGCCAGAGAACGGAATTGCCCGTATAAATTGAATGTCGACAAACTTCGTATTGATAATAACACATATACTTACGACAGTGTTTCTGACTCTGTAGTAACTGCTAGATAGCTAGTTGCCGATGTGCGCAGTGCGAAAGTGCAGCGGCCATCAACTTCACGTGCATCCTTCATTTTCAGTATCATTTACTAACATCCGCAGTGTGTTGCCAAAACGTGTCCTGCTTGAATCATATCTTGAAGATAGTAAGCCCGATGTTGTATTGCTGACCGAGACTTGGCTTCAAGCCGATGTATGTGACTCCGAGTTATATCATACTTCTAACCAGTATGCCATTTATCGCTATGATCGTGCACATAAAAAAGGTGGCGGCGTGTTGATAGCCATTAATAAAACTATACCTTCCTTTCTTGTTGACACTGACTCTGCTCTTGAAGTAGTCTGGGTAGCTTGTCCTACGTTATTCGGAAAGTTATTGATGGGTGTATGTTACCGCCCACCTGCCTCTGACCGCCTGTTTGTATCTGATCTTCACAAAACTATTTCCAGGGCTCTTGAACAGTTTCCCACTAACAAAATCTACCTATTTGGTGATTTTAATTTTCCTGATATTAATTGGTCTCGCTTGTCGTCATCGAGCAGTGAATCAAGTGATTTTATTGAGCTGTTTAGAGTTTAATCTTACCCAGATTGTTACAGAGCCCACTCGCGGCACTAATATATTAGATCTTAGCCTCACAACAGAGCCACATAGCATTAGCCCTGTCGTGCAGCTTGACGGCTTTAGCGACCATAACCTACTGCAATTCTCAATTAATATTCCACGGAATTTTGCTGGTGTTGAACGTAAGGTTATTAGGGATTATAATAGGGCAAATTATGAACAAATGAACACTGAACTTGAGGTTTTTTTTCATAAAACGTTTCTTCCATCATTCACCAACAGGTCTGTTGAAGAAAATTGGAATTCATTTAAAAATATAATGACGCTTCTAGTAGATAAGTACGTGCCATTAGTCGCAATATCTAACGACAAACATAACCCATGGTTTAATAAATCGCTTAGATCACTCAGAAATAAAAGAAAGGTTATACGCCTCTGCTAAACGGCTATCATGTCCTTCATCATGGTCTAAATATAAAGATTGTTTAAAGACTTACTGTCTTGCAATATCTGAAGCGAAAAATAAGTATTTTTCCACCGATCTGTCCTCACTTTTACGCACTAACCCTAGAAAGTTTTGGCGAGCTGTTTCTCCTGACCGTGGCTGTAATACCGTTACATTACATAACGCCGACAATGTTCCTGTCTCTGCATCTGAGTGTGCTTCTACTTTCAATTCGTTTTTTTTTGCTCTGTTTTCACTAATGAAGACTGCTCTTCCATTCCCTGTGTCCCCGACCTTAATTATCGCTTCATGTCTCCTATAAGTATTAGTGTTGATGGCATCTCGAAACTAATACGCGATTCGAAAGTGTCTACATCGTGCGGCGTTGATAATATTAATTCTAAAATCCTAAAAAACACGGCAGCTATGTCCAGTCAGATTTTATACCACATTTTCAGCAGTCTTTATCAACTGGTCTTCTTCCTGCTGACTGGAAGATAGCCAAAGTCATTCCGATTTTCAAAGATGGAAACAGTCACTCTCCTGGTAACTACCGCCCCATTTCGCTAACATGCATTTGTTGTAAGTTTCTCGAGCACATCATTGCCTCCCATATTTTCAACCATCTTGAATCTAATAACTTTTTCTTTCAAAATCAACATGGTTTCCGTAAAGCGTTGTCTTGTGACACTCAACTATTGGAATTTACGTCAGATTTACATAATGGCATGAATAATAGCAAACTTATTGACTGCATTTTCCTTGACTATGCAAAAGCCTTTGACAGAGTCGCTCACTGTCGCCTAATAGCTAAATTAACTGCTCTTAGGATCGATTCATTAACATTATCCTAGATTCGTAATTTCTTATCTAATCGGCGGCAGTTCGTATGTGTTAATAACTTCAGCTCCTCCACATCAGTAGTAACATCAGGTGTACCGCAGGGTAGTGTATTAGGCCCTCTTCTTTTCTTAACATTTATTAATGATTTGCCCAGCAACATTTCTTCCTGCATAAGACTTTTTGTGGATGACTGCGTAAATTACAGAACCATTGATTATCATGGTGACCATTTAACTTTACAAAATGACCTTCACTTAGTTAATCAGTGGTGCGACCGTTGGCAAATGTCACTTAACACATCTAAATGCTGCGTACTTTCCTTCACTCGCGCGAAATCAGCTCTTTAGTTCCCGTACAAAATCTGTTCGGCTGAAGTTCCTCGTGGCTCTACTTACAAATATCTTGGTGTTCATTTCTGTACTAATCTTTCCTGGTGTACTCACATCGAGAAGATATGCGCTAAAGCTAACAGAACTTTAGGGTTTTTACGTCGTCATCTGCACCTTTCCCCATCTACCATTCGACAACAGGCCTACCAAACATTGGTACGCCCTCAACTAGAATATGCTTCATCGATCTGGTCTCCTCATCAACAGTACCTAATAGACTGGTAAGGACGTGTTTTTGGGCTAGTTGGTGCTCACGTTGGTTTCGACGGGAATTCAGGGCGCAAGCTCCTTTCCCAAGCGTATCACCCCTGAACGAAGCCGAACGCCAGGCCGGGGTACGCTTGTACCCTTTTGAACCAGTGGGTGCCCGGCGGCGGTGAGAATCGAACCCACAGCCTCCCGCAGTTACAACACAACAAAGACAATATCAGGACATCTAGGCATTCATTGTAGGGACTGCGGCTGCGCTGCTTTAATGGAAAATACCAGCATCATGTTCAAATCAGCAGACAGACTAACAAGGGAGATTGTTGAAGCCCTGGAAATAAAAAATCTGGATGAGTCCTGTGTTAGCATGCCCTCCGTCATACTCTCGGATAAGGATGTCAGATTCCTTACTAGATCCCCATTTCGCGCGCAGTAGGCTTGGCCATGTGATGCAAGTGACAGTTTCCTTTTTTGTGTTTATTCAAGCGCCCTGTGTCTGTCTCGTTACTCGTCGTTTGGTCCCGTGTATATTCTGGCGCTGTCTATTACTTGATGAACCTAATAGACAAATTAGAATCCATCCAAAATCGTGCTGCCCGCTTTATAACTTCTAATTACAGTCATCAATCTAGCATTACCCAAATTAAACGTGATATTTCCCTTCCCGACTTGGATTCCCGCCGCTCTGTTGCCCTTCTATGCCTCTTTCATAAATACTTCTATAACTCGTGGTCCAGCCGTTTGTCACTTGAAATTCCTTCTCGCACATCTAGTCGACTTCATAATCATCTCAGCTTCAGGCGCATTTTTGGCCGCACACAGTCATTCAATAATTCTGCATTGCCACGCGCCATCGCACTATGGAATAACCTTCCAAATGATATTGTTTCAGTAAAAGATTCTGCCAAATTTCGTGAACAATTGCAACTTCATATGTTCTCTTGACTCTGTATTAATATATTTTTTTATGATTACCAGTGTTCCTATTTCCCTTCCAATGTACAAATTTACTTGTTCTTTCCTACTATGTAGTTATTTTTATGCCGTATTTATTGCCTTTCTTCTGTAACCCCCCCTACGCAATGCTCCACTGGAGCCTGTGGGGTAATATGAATAAATAAATGAATAAATATATATATATATATATATATAAGATGGCTTTGACTGCTATGAATATTTTTTCTCCGAATGAGAGTTTTATGTGCAGTATTCCCTCATGAGTGTGTTTGTACCTGCAAACACGTGCGCTTATTCCGGTAGGGAGTTCTCACTTTTTCAATTAGTGCATTTCGAATGTTTATTATTTTTTCCCTTACACATATATCGTGAATATATAAGTCTATGTACCCTTTGATTTAATTGCCTAAAAATACATTCGCCATTCTTCGCGCCACGCAGTTAATAAACCTGGTTTATTTCACTCTAATATTGTTTTCTTCGATCATTGTCCCTGATCAATCTCCACCAATAAGAAGCGCGCGTAAATGACAAGATATCAATAATAAATGTTCTTACGTAGCTTCATGTTGCAGAGATACCAGTTACTTTCAGAAGACAGTCGTAAAAACAGCAGTTCCCCGGGCTTATACTACATTTGGTACCAGCCGTCAAGAGTCATGGGCGCACCAAAGCAACTAAAACATAAAAAAATGTGCAGCACTCGCGCATACAGCGCGCGGCAACGATTTTATCGCCTTTGGACTTCATACAGAACCTCACGGCGATGCCGACGCCGACGGCAGAAATCTGGTTGAAGTGTCCACATAATTGCTATCGCAATAAAAAATGTACTGCACAAATGTTCTGCGAGAAAAACTGGGCTTCCGCTAGTGTCCGCGTAGCGAATGCGCGCTCGCTAGCAGACGACGTGCTTGACAACGACAGCAAGATTGAAGACGTCCCGTTGTATAATCCATGCCTCAAATATATATGTTCGGCAAAATGGTGTAAACATAATTTTGCAGTTATAATACAGCACTATTTTAAGAGCGTACTATGCGCAATCGGCCTCGGCGCCTGCAGCGAAAGTACGTCGAGTATGCCGCGGAGTGCGTCTCCGCCCCAATCCAGTTCGCTCGCAGCGCCCTCGCACAATTTTCCCACACGCGGCGCCTCAGCGGGAGAGCGCCGTTCGGCCCACTCAACCATTGTCTAGTACACTCTACTATACATTGAGAGGCATTGGTGGGTGCCGTGGCGCCGCCCGCTCTTGATAGACTGCCATGTTTTCACAAGGGGGCTGCTGCGCTTTTTGTATTTATAAAGCTGTATAAACAGTAAATTTCTCATATATGACTGGTTTAGGGTTTCTTTTGAGTACAATGACACCTGTAGTTTCTCCAGCTCCCGGAAGCGTATTTCCAATTGCTAGTAGATACAGCGCTCGACCGCTGGCGCCACGCTGCGCCGCTCGCGCGTACCATGTTTCTAGCCGCCGCCGTTGGAACGGAGGAGGCGTTGACGGAGAAAACGCTGGGCTGGTGGTGACTAGCCTGCTGTTGGGATCGGTGGTATTATAAACGCATCACTGTTTTGATGATCCAAATATAATGTCACTATAGGGAGGGAGCAGTCTACCTGACTGGAGCAGTATTTATTTATTTGGGGTGTTTGAGAAGTTTCTCCGACCTCCCGCGTTGGCGAACGGGACTCCAGATCCATACTTTGTCTCCGGGGTGGTAGGTAACATCTCTGTGACGGAGATTGTACCTGTGAGCATCGTAGTGTTGCTGAGAGCGAATGCGCAGGCGAGCTAGCTGACGAGCTTCCTCGGCACACTGAGCATATTGGGCAGCATTCACTGTAGTAGATGCGGAGGCGTCGGGCAGAAGCATTACGTCTACCATGGTGGTAACCTCGCGGCCGTGAAGCAAGCGGAAGGGAGTAAATCCTGTGGTTTCTTCAACGGTGGTATTATAAGCGAAAGTTACGAAAGGAAGAACGCTGTCCCAGTTCTTGTGATCCACGTCGACATACATTGAAAGCATGGCAGCGATGGTCTTGTTGAGCCGTTCGGTTAGGCCGTTCGTCTGTGGATGATAAGCGGTCGCCCGACGCTGAACAGTGCCGCTGAGGGTCATCACTTCTTCCAGGAGTTGGGCTGTGAAAGCGGTCCCTCTGTCAGTAATAACCACTGCTGGTGCACCATGGCGAAGGACTATAACATGAATGAAGAAGTTGGCGACGTCGTTAGCAGTGTCTCGTTGAAGTGGTCTTGTTTCACAGTAACGAGTGAGATAGTCTGTCGCAACTATGATCCATCGGTTGCCAATCGAAGATTTAGGAAATGGCCCAAGCAAGTCCATTCCGACTTGTTCAAAGGGTGCCCGAGGTGGTTCGATAGGTTGTACCAAGCCAGCTGGTTTTATGGGTGGTGTCTTGCGCCTCTGGCAGTTTCGGCAAGTCTTCACGTAGTGCTTGACGATACGGGACAGTTTAGGCCAGTAGTACTTGTGGCGGATACGTGCGAGAGTGCGCGTGAAACCCAAATGGCCAGAAGATGGTTCGTCGTGACAAGCATGCAGGATCTCTTCTCGCATCGCAGATGGTACCACCAGAAGATCGGCTTGAGAGCTGGAGTCAAAGCTTTGCTTGTACAAGACGTTGTTGCGGAGAAAAAACGACGAAATTATGCGGCAGAATGCCCGTGGTGGCTGCGTAAGTTGGCCCTCAAGGTAGTCGATGAGCGGGCGAAGCTCCAGGTCATCACGCTGTTGCTGAGCCAAGTCAGACGCTGTGACGGCACAGAGGAAACTGTCTTCGTCAGTAAGTTCAGTCGGAGTCGTTTCTACAGGAGCGCGAGAAAGACAGTCGGCATCTGTGTGCTTGCGTCCCGACTTGTAGACAACTGTAACGTCGAACTCCTGAAGGCGAAGACTCCATCGAGCAAGGCGGCCTGAGGGGTCTTTGAGACCGGCAAGCCAACACAACGAATGGTGGTCACTGACTAGATTGAAAGGTCTGCCGTACAAATATGGTCGGAACTTGGACATCGCCCACACGACAGCTAGACATTCTTTTTCTGTAGTCGAGGAGTTCGATTCGGCCGATGACAAGGTACGACTAGCGTAGGCGATCACTCTTTCGATACCTTCTTGCCGCTGAACAAGGACGGCGCCGAGACCGACATTGCTTGCGTCTGTGTGTACTTCAGTGTCGGCGTCTTCGTCGAAGTGACCTAAGATTGGAGGAGTCTGAAGTCGTTGTTGTACATCACAAAAATCGCGATGTTGCTCGTGGTTCCAAACGAAAGCGATATTGTCCCTTGTGAGAAAATGCAATGGCTCAGCTATTTTCGAAAAGTTGGGTACGAAGCGACGGTAATACGCGCAAAGTCCTAAAAAACGGCGAACCTCGCGTTTGTTCGTAGGAGTTGGGAAGGCATCAACAGCTTGCATTTTTTCAGGATCCGGCCGAATTCCATCGCAGCTGATGACATGACCAAGGAATTTCAGCTCCTCGTAACCGAAGTGGCATTTTTCGGGCTTGAGTGACAGGCCAGCAGTTCGGAGCGCATCAAGCACTGCACGAAGACGCTGGAGATGGTGCTCGAAAGTCTCCGAAAAAACGACGACGTCGTCCAAATAAACAAGACACGTTTGCCACTTAAGACCGGACAAAACAGTGTCCATCATTCGTTGAAAAGTCGCAGGAGCTGAGCACAGGCCAAAAGGAAGAACCTTGAATTAAAAGTGTCCGTCAGGAGTAATAAACGCGGTCTTTTCCCGGTCACGGTCATCGACCTCGATTTGCCAATAACCACTACGCAGATCCATGGATGAAAAATATCTGGAGTGTCGAAGTCCGTCCAGCGAGTCGTCGATGCGAGGAAGTGGATAGACGTCTTCGTTTGTGACGTTGTTCAACTTGCGATAGTTAACGCAAAAACGCAGTGTGCCGTCTTTCTTTTTAACTAGCACCACTGGTGACGCCCATGGGCTTGTAGATGGCTGAATGATGTCGTCAGCAAGCATTTGTTTGACTTGTTCTCGAATGGCGTCTTGTTCTCTTCGAGACACACGGTAGGCATGTTGTCGGATGGGTCTTTCGGCTGGTTCGGTTATAATTCTGTGCTTTGCAACGGGTGTCTGCTTGATTCTTGACGTCGTGGCAAAGCAGTCGCTAAAGGAAAGCAGAAGAGAGCGAAGACTGTTTTGCTGTTGAGTCGATAGTTCGGAATCCACATCGAGATGAATTGTAGACTGCTTGTCGTCGTGCGGGACGGACGAAAGTTCTGCGAGTGATAGGCTGGCTCTCACGTCGCCGATTTCTTCGAAGTAAGCGACAACAGAGTGCCTCGTGAAGTGCTGGTATTCGCGACTAAAGTTCGTAATCTGGATTTCAGCAGGCCGCTTGGTCAGTTCGAGGAGTCCGCGGGCAACGCATACTTGACGAGAGAAGAGAATGGACACATTGGTTTCAACAACTCCAAGGGCAGTTCGGTCCACGTCGCTCAGTACGGTAAGCAGTACACTGGAACGAGGTGGTACGGTCACAGAATCATCAGAGACACGCAACGCTACCTTGTGCGAATTGCATTCGTGCGAGCTTGCGTTACGTGAAAATGATACCAGCAGCTCTCGAAGATTTATAATGGCCCCGTATTCTCTAAGAAAGTCCATTCCTAAGATGAGCTGCCTGGAGCATTCCCGCAGCACGACGAAAGATCCGATGAAGGCAGAGCGGCAGATATGCACTCGGGCAGTGCGCCTCCCAACCGGCGTCACGAGATGACCATCCGCAGTGCGGAGTTGGGGACCATTCCATGGTGTGGTCACCTTTCGGACCGTAGCCACCAATTCCCCACTCATAACGGAGTAGTCGGCGCCGGTATCCACGAGGGCGGTGACCTGGTAATTTTCGACGGTTACGGTAATATCGGCGGAAAGTCCTGCGTCGTTATCAGAAAATGGCGTGGCAGATAAATCGTCGTCGTGAACGTGTCGTATCGGAGGATGTTTGTCAGGACGATCCGCAGCGGCCCCACCCTCGGAGGTCGCTGTCCTCAGCTTTCCTGACGTGGGCGTGGACTTGGGGACCTGTTTCGAACATCAGCGAACTTGGAGTAACGGCTAGGCGACATGATGCCCCGAGGAGATGAACTTGATTGGTTTCTTTGTGCGGGAGAACACGGCTGCTGAGAAGCCAGGAACTGCTCTATATCTCGCGTGGGCACTCACCATTACTTGGTCGACGAGCGTTAGGGTGAAATCCCTGAAGGCCCATCCTCCGATAAGGGCACTGACGATACAGATGGTCCGCTTCGCCGCAGTGGTAGCAAAGTGGCCGATTATCCGAGGTGCGCGACACGTTTGATTTCCGCATGATATCTCGCGGGCCTACGTACTCATACGGGTTTACATTTGTAGCTGGAAATTGACGTGGTAGAGCTGAAACAGGGCAAGGAAAACGTCGTCCCGTAGATGGTTGAGGGCTCCGAACGGCTTCGGCATATGTCAGCACGGGGGCTTCCGCTCGCGTTGGCGCCAATGGTTGGGTCATGGTCCTCATTTCGGCACGAATGATGTCACCAAGCGCAGTAACAGTCGGCTTTGGCGGTCGTACTGTTGGGAGCGTTGCTGTAGCGCTCGTTGCATTGTCGTTGCTTCACTTACGAACTCAGCGACGGTAGCTGGAGGGTTACGCATGAGTCCAGCGAACAGTTGTTCTTTCACCCCTCGCATTAAGAGACGAACTTTCTTTGTCTCGGCCATACCTGGATCTGCGCGTCGGAACAAGCGCGACATGTCCTCGACAAACATGGCCACGCTTTCATTTGGTTTCTGAAACCGACTCTTCAGAGCGTGTTCGGCCTTTTCTTTTCTTTCGGGGCAGCTGTACGTCTCGCGAATATATATATATATATATATATATATATATATATTGACACGTCAATTAAGTGCATTTTCGTGTGATGTGCTGGGTAAAGAAAAAAACATATATATATATATATATATATATATATATATATATATATATATATATAGTTTTTTTCTTTTTTAGACAATAATTATTTTTATTAAAACAAATAATGACTATTTAGAAAAATTTAATGATTAAATTTTTTATTCGTGCCTTGAGGATAGTTGTCTCAATGGCAAATTGGGAGCAGTGACATTTTCATGCACACCCATCTTTTAAAGACCTTGACAATCGAACCTCGTTCGAGATATTCAAGAAGCGCGCCGCGAAGTTTGAATCATAGCATAGCGCGGCGAATCCTAACCCGACACACAGCCGCACACAAGCGTATGCGACGCATCAGTAGCTGCCGCGACTACAGCCGAGACGTTCGGTTTCCTCCCGCTTGTCGTAACGGGGCGTTTCGGTCTGATATGATAGAGGGGCCGCCTCTTCTGCGCTCCCGCTGCGCTCAGTTTCGATTTGCCTGAATTTACCGTTGAAATTCGATGATAAATATCTCGAATTAGGTGCGGTTTGCAGGGTACAAAAAAAAATAGGGTGCGTTAAAATGTGAGTGCCTGCATATTCGCCGTTTCAACAACTGTATAAAAATTATTATAAAATTTTTGTTAATTCGCCTTCTGAACCTCGCGCTATTAGCGGCAATGTGTGTCCGCCTCGCCTGGGAACTCATCTGCAATACGCCATGTTCGCTGCGCTTATAGCATGTTTATTGAAAAAAAAAGAAGAAAGAAAACACCCTGTATATGACTTCTCTTCGAAGTCATACGTGCTTCGCATGTTCAACATCATACGTTTGACAAACTCACCATTGTACAGCATGCCGTGATGCGACTTAAGTCGTGCAACAAGGACACAGCTACTGTTCTTGACAGCCGAGCTGCTCTTAAAAATATTAACGTTTGCTTCACTTACCAGAATGTTCCGATATAGAATTAATCCTATCGATTGTTCGTTTTCTCCATACTTTCCTGCCCTTTCGCTTTTTTGCGATAGCAATTGTGTCGACAATCCAGGGGAATTTCCACCGTCGCCGTGATGTTCCTGATACAAAAAGTCAAAATGCGATAACATTGTGGCCGCACGCCGTATTATGTAAATGCGAACGAAAGCGTGCGAAGATGAGCCGAGAAGGATGGTAGCTTGATTGGTATATGATAAGTGTTTGGTAGTGGCAGAAAATACGTAAAATGTTCCCCGTACTTGTTTTCATAAGACATTTTTTAGCGAGAACCATGTCTCTATATAGTACTCCTTCTTTGAAGCAGGCTTTAATTAAACTGAGTCCACCATAAACAAGCTGAAGCTGTTAATTCAGGCAACTTTCATGATCAATTGGATTATACCTCATCACAAGTTGTGTGACCTGTCTTCCGTCTTCATCACAGCATTCCGAACACTACCATTTACATTAAATAAAGATGGCAAATACATTATTTTACGTTATTGATTTCACCTTCACAGTAAACATAAGCTAATGATTCCACTGGCCCAGATGGCATTTTCATCCACGCGACTGGAATATAGATCGAGATTACAGTACAGATGGCGACCTTCACTGGTGGTTTGCGGCCGTTGTGCACCATCCTTTTGCAATACATCAGTGCTCCCGGCTTTGAAACTACAACGTTGCGCGCACTCTTCTGATACAGAAGCTTTGCGGTGGACACCAGATCCTTCGAAGTTATCTGATTCGGCGCCTTCAATGGCTGCGCACTACAAGGAGGCCACCGACTGGGTGTGCCTGTGCCACTTTGATGAAAGTTGTTTCGCACCGATATATATTTTGTGCCTTTTTATTTTCGGCTCTGAGTATGCACGGTATGTAGGATACTTATGGAATATCGTACGTGTCGCATCGATTCAAGACGCGATTTATCACGGCGAAGATCGTTGAAAACGCTGTTCACGGCTTTTTTAATATTTTTCACACACCACAGCAGTTGGCGTCAGCGTTTTGTCGTTTTTTTTATTGCGATAGCAATTATATAGACACTCCAAGCGGATTTCTGCCATCGGCGTCGCTGTGAGGTTTCTTATAGAGTCCAACGGCGATGAAATCGTCGCCGCACGCTGTATGCTGTATGTGCGAGTGAAAGCCGGCGAGGGACGCGCGCTTTCACGGGGAGCGATCGCACGGCAGAGAGCAAACGCGACTTCTTCCATCGCGCGAAAGGCCGGGGGGGAGGGAGGGGGGAGGACGTTTAGCTGCGGTAACAAATGCGTATTTATATAAAAACTTTGCGATGCGAGAAGGTGGTAAAGGCTTCCGACGCTGCTCGACGAATGTCCCGTTCTGATCTCATCGAAAAACTTCGAGCCGCCCCCAGAGGCACCGGCAACAGTCAGCAACGCCGCGCGCGTTCGGTGCGAACGCGGGCAAAACGGCCGACGGCGTCGACAACAGTTCTGCGCGTTGCTGGTGCTGCTGTGTCTGTCTGAAAAACTTTATTTCATGTACACGGAGGAAGCTTGAGGTGGCCCGGAGGGGCCCACCTCTCACACTCACTAGGTGGGCTCCTCATTGCAGGAGCCCATTGGCGGCCGCCGCGGCTTGTGCTCGGTCGACGAGGGCCTTCTGACTTGCCAGGTCAGAGCAGCCGAGCAGGGCTGCCTCCCAGTCCTCCCGGGTGGGGTTTGGTTTTGGGGCTGCTGCATGCCCAAGTTTATACAGCTCATAAAACTACTATCCTTACTCCGTATATCTCTCTACTAATTTGGTATCGCAATTGATGCTTCGCCTTTTTTATCCTTCGTTCCCATTTTGCGAGCCTCGTGCCATCATATGGTGCAGTGAACAAGAATACAAGCCCTTGGCTTGAGCAGTAACTACTCCAGCACAACCCCGCAAAGCAAGACCTCTCTTCACTGTCGCTGTGGTTTCAACATTCTTTCGCCGCCGTCACATAGTTCTACTACTTACAGGCACGGGAGCAGAACAACTCCAAACTCACTCGAAGCTTTTATGACGCAAGAACAAACACGCTACACCGTAATTACACTGACAATGCACACAGAAATCGACGTAACCACTGCGAAACTGCTCTAGCCAAGCAGACGACATGCGCAATCGGCGCCCACCTGCACGGCTGGGACCCCTGCCGGCCAGCGTGGGCATTCATTGCAAACGGCGCCATGCTCCCCCAATGTAAAGGAAAAAAAAAACAAGTGAAAAAAAAGTATTTCGCTTTGTTTAATCAGGTGCACCTAATAATGACTAAATGAATTCCATAATTTTTCAAATATATAATGAACATTTACAACATTTTTGGTATACCAGGAGGCTCGTTTTCTCTTGCTTGCTTTTTCTGTCGTCATGTGACAATAGTAGTTCGCGGCGGTCAATGCAGGCGGTGGACAGTGGGGCTAGTTTCGGTATTGGTATAGTGCCTAGAATATTGGCTAGTGGGCCGAGCACCCTGGTATACCAAAAATGTTGTAAATGTTGATTATATATTTGAAAAATTATGGAATTCATTTAGTCATTATTAGGTGCACCCATAGAGTTTCATATTACTATAATTTCATATATATATATTTCATATATTTCATATTACTTTTTATTTAGAAACTCTATGGGTGCACCTGATTAAACAAAGCGAAATACTTATCTTTTCACTTGTTTTTCGCGACTGACGTTTGGCTGAAAGGGATCACGTGGCGCGTGGACCTCCTCTGTGCTGCTGCTCTGCGCCTCGGACCGGACATTGGAGCTTCTCAAAAGGGCTGGAGCATTTGGATCGGCTGCACACGGCGTTAGCGGCATATTCAAAAGGGCTGACTGTTGCAGGGTGGCAGTGAGTCGGAAGGTCCATCTTCAAGCGAGGAAGTTCGTGTGTTCTTGCGGATATGGCCACTTCCGGGCGTTCTTCAAGATGGGTGAGTGATCTCCTAAGCCTAGGCGAGTTGGAACGGTGTCGCGAAGCGAAACAGTAACCCTCGTTTGGCGAAAGCCGTTGCAGTGGCCTGCGGTGACTTTTCGGCTCCGTAGGCTTGTGGTGGTGGCCTTCCCGGCTGCTCACTGTTTCTCGCTCGTCGTCGCACTCGGCGGACGTGCTTAAATTGTGGCCCGCTGCTTTGACGCGACCACCCCAGAAGATTTTTCATTTTGTTGTGTTAATATTTAGCAACCGGTTTGTCTTGGGTAGGACTTCGTTTCTGAAAATGTGCATATTAACGTCTCTGGGGCTTGAGCCGCCCCGCCGCGGCTTTTGACTTTTATTATTTCTGCTAATGTCTAACCGCGGTAGGTTTTGAATGTTTTCGATGGCTTGCCTACGTCAAACCCTCGTCACATGCGCTCGTGAGGGTATCTCGCAGGAGCACCGACTACCGCGAGCTTAGCGAACCAAAAGGCTGCGTCAGCTGTAGCCTCTCGTAGTCTCAACAAGCGCGCCGGGACACGCTTCAATGAGCTGCTCGAACACGTTGCAGTCTTCCTTCACGGCTTGCTTCGAGCAGACTGTGGCTTGTTGGATTCAACACGCGAAGTCACGCAGCGCGGTTTGACAAGCTGTGCCTAATTATTCAGCCTTTGACAGGGGCGCGTCATTTCTTGTAACCGTTTATTGCGTGCAGTTGTGGCTGGCGCAAGCACTTCCTTTTTTTTTGCACAGTAAAAGCGTTAGGTCTTTGTCGCGTCCACCTGACGCCCTTGGTTCTCGCACGTCATTGCTTTTGCGCTGCTGCTCGTCGATTTAGTTATGCTGCAGTTCTCGGGCCGAAGTTTCACATGACGTGAATATGCTGTGTTGTAACCACGGTGGAAGAATATTTAGGTGTTGACACTGCGCGCGAGCGAGCGTCCAGATTATGTTCGGCCGCGCGCGGGCGCACCGAGTAGCTCTGCTGCGAGCAGATAGAGGGCGCCGCGGCCAGCGGTCCCAGCTTAGCTGCGCCGGCGGCTTGCCATTCCTCTGCCTCCGCTAAATTTTCGTTCATAGTGGAGTGAGTAAATCTCAAAGCACGAAAAAAAAAATCGTTATTTCACGTTAAAGTGATAAGTGTACCAGGCTTCGCTTACATGAAGGTTCCTTGTGCAGGGCGTGCATGACGTGAACACGGATCAATCGGGCAGCACTCAAAGCCCACTGAAGTTACCCTCGCGCGCGCAATTTGTTTCGTCCGGTCTAGCCGTTCATCCAAGCATAAAAATAAATTAAAAGCGTTAGCCCACGTGCTACCCCTCGATCAGAAGAAAATAGTGACTGCACCAGAAAATGTATTTCATGCTTATCGCTGTTTCCATTCACACTCAGAAAACCGTTCAATCATCGTTGCGCGAATTCAATGTGGCCGTGATATAAATTAAGAAATGAAACGGCGCAAGCTTCCGATATGCAATGCACTAGAGCAAAGTGGCTGTTCATGGCTAGAACTTAAGATGAGAATGCACATCAGCTATGTAAAAACTCTTTCAAATGGGAATTTATTAGGCGGGACGAAGGCAGGCGTCTATCTTGAATTAGAGCATCACTACCACAGTTTACTGATGAAAACCTGAGCAAATGCCTTTTTTATTTCAATTCCACTTAACATAGACCGTGTATATTATTCATTGGGCTTTCGTCCATTGAGGACTGAGTCGCTCTTTCAAGATCTAAAAAAAAAGAGGTGACTTTCTTTTTTCTTAAATTGCATATGAGAATGTGCCAATGTAAGCGTGTTTGACAATGCATGCTACAGCCTGTCCGCAAGTACACTTACACCCACCACACAATAATTCCATAGACTTTTTATTTATTTTTTGCAAAGGCACAATACGAAAAAAACTTGTGCATGAAGCAGCTCGATAATTTTAATAGGTGATAACCATCCCAGAAGCTTGCGGTCTCATACACTCCCACAATGAAAAATGTATAAAAACATGCAAGCGTGTAATATACACCGCACGCGCATTGTAAAAAAAATCAGTAGCCAGGATGGAACAAATTTGAAAATCAGGCACACATCTGCACAGAAAGCAGCAGTATTTTACAGGGTGCACAAATATTTCAAAATATCCAAATGTCACGTAGCTGGACAGAACCAAAGTAATGTTGTTGCCGTCCCTTGGAGATGCTCGGTTATTTTTTACATTCCGCCTAATTAGATCATTAGTCGTATTTATTGATCTTCTCAATTATTATATTAGATTAAAAGTGTCAACGAGAAAATTGTAGAGCAACATGAAAGACTTCCGATACAGCGTTGTATTGCTCAATACGCGCTACGTAGAAGTGTTTTTCCGAGCATGAAAGAAGCTCACGAATACACGCAAAGTGCCTCGAGCGGCCAGTCGCGCGGCAATATTGCTGTATTCGCGGGTTTTGTTCACGCTCGGAAAACACTTTTATGTATCACGTATTGAGCAACAGAAAGTTATATTGGGAGTTTTCCACGCTGCTGTACAATTCTCTTGTTCATACTTTTTATCCAATTGCTGTGTTGTGTTGTGTTTAATGGCGCATAAGCAACTAAGGCTATCATGCGCCAACCACAAGGTAAAATTTCTTTTCGACAGTTGGGTCACCTGATCAACAGTCGTTGTCTGGGCAAGGACCCCCAGGATCCCAACAAATTAAAAAAAAACCTCAGTCTTCTTCTCGGAGAAGAGAAGGTGAATGAGGAGTATCATAATGTGAAATGAAGCGCAGGGTCAGATTCATAGTTTTTCGAGGACACCTGCTTCCCTTAAGAAGCTAAAAACGTATGCCATATTTACTAGCGCGTCTTCGCCTAAAATTAATGATGGATGAAAAGGAATGTGTTCATTGTAAAACAAAGTAAAATATTTTTTCTCAGTGTTTCGAGTTTCGTGCATGATATTAATATGTGGTTTACGGTAAGTTAGTCTCCGCATTTTTCACAAACCTTTATCCAATTATAGCATTAAAAGAGTTCATCAATCAATTATGAAAATAATTATGTAATTAAGCGGAATAAAAAATAATCTGAGTATCTCCAAGCGACGGCACACAACATTACCTTGGTTCTGTCCAGCTACGTGACATTTACATATTTCCCAATCTTGGTGCATGATAGTAAACCACCCAGTATATATCTTTTACATGCAGCAAAATTTGTACAAACTACTGCGGCACACAGGAGGTTCTCTCTTCCGCAGCGGCTTTCGAGGTTTATTTGACCGTGTGAGGTTCTTTGGACAGTTTGGAAATAAGCTGGGAATCCTTCTATCGAGCGCTCTGCGTAATATTGCCACGTGTCTAGCGCGGCGATGACGATGGCATAAGACACATCGGCACTTATGAAAAACATAGCAAGAAGAAGAAGAAGCAGTGACTAGCGCGCGCTATTTTAAAACTGTCTGTTCTTGTTACTGCCTCTGCCGACAAGTGCGTTTCGTTTGTCCCTCGAGCTTTCGACGTCGTGACAATATGCCATCGATATCGTATCCTCTGAAAAATGGCTGATGCAGACATGGTCGGTAGGCGTTAGAGTTCGGTCTGCTCTCAGATTTGCACGGCGCCACTGTTCTATACGACCGCTGTCGGACGGCGCTTTGAATAAAGGCACACGCTCCGCACAAGTCAGGTATCCAGAATTGCAGTTCGGAACGAAACACTTTCTAGCCATTTCAAACGCCCCTCAGAAGGCCTTCGCTGCCACCTTCGTCGAGGGCCCGTGGCGACAATACCCAAGCACAAGCTCATGAAACGAACGCGAACAAAAATCGTGCCTTCAAAACAGCGCAACCGCACATGCAAGCAGGAAGACGAAGCAGCGGCAGCACGCGCCTTGCCGCCGAGGCTGGGACCGCATACCGCAGCGCCCTCTACGACGGCGCTGAACCAGCTGCAACCAAGCCGAACATAATCTGGACGCGAGCGAGCGGCGCTTTCGCGCGCGTTGGGGGGAGAGTGTCAGCACCTCTCCTTATTCTTACACCGTGGTTGTAACGCCTCCCGGGGGACCATTGCCCTAAAGTCCCTATATAGTACAAGTACCACCATCTACTCTCTCCTCCGCCATCTCCTCGCCTAAAACGCTCCTCTACTAAAACGCGTCTCCCCTCGAAAGCCCCCGTTGACACTTCCAGGCCGGGCGCGCGCCACAGCCGCCGCCGGCGACTGCGGGGGCGTAGCGTGACTTTCGACGTGGTTCTGAGGCGAAAAAAAAGAAAATATAAAGAAGTGAAGGCGCGCGCAATTATCGTCATATCGGAGATACAGGAGAGAGGGAGAAGTGGCGTTGTTCGAAGGATGGCGGTACTTTTCCGAAGGTATGGGGACTTTACATTGCCCTTGTTCGAGTCAAGCACCCCCATAATTGCATCGATTCACGTTCTGTGCCATGACCTCCCCGCATCCTTGGTTAGCAAGAAATGACCAACTCTTTTGCTCTGCTTAATGCACAGCCTGGCATTTCTTGTCTTTATCTCAAGTTCATTGAAAATACTGCACGTGCTGCTGAATGCTAGGCTATGTTGCCAAGTCACTGCTAAAATGTTTCTGTGGAATGTCTTGCACCCAAATTGCATTTCTGGCCGCTCCTCGCCTAGGAGATGTAGAAGCTCTGCTGCAATTCTTGCACCTAATACCAGGCAAGGGTGAAGGAGTGAACTTATTTGATACTAACCGTAGTCTTAAACCTTCAACGCCAGTTTTCACGAATAACGAACAAAGTGCATAACTATGTTCAGGGAGTATTTTCTGGTTCAAGTGGCGGCGGTCACGCATTTAGAACAATGTTTTCAACTGCCAAGTTAATAGAAAATTCAGCCTTCACGCAAAATATTGGCGGCACACTATTGCGAGGCTAAATGAAGTTACAATCCCCTGCACGTTTTTCTGGCGTGCTTTTGATAATTCCGGCATTCAAGGGTCAAAGGGCAATTCGGCTCTGTGGACAGTAACCATGGCATCATGACACAGCAACATTAGCTGGCAATGTCTGGCATGGAGCACCAAGGCTAGTTAAGACGTTTCACTGCTTTTACTACTCGCATGTAGCAGCGGCAGTGCGTATCACGGTAGTGGAGCATGTATCACTGATGCTTCCTGGTTTCCGTGAAATAAGCACTATATTAAACTATTTAGTTCTTGCGCGATGAGCGGCCAGATGCGAATGGTTGTCCAATTTAACATTGGGTAGATGCTCGCTGAGGCATGTGTTCAGGCACTTTCGCACCGTCTGTCGTATGTAGCCTTCCACAGGGGTGAGGAATGTGATAAACTACGCAGCTGGTGCACCTCTGCTTGGTGGAACGTTGCTGTCGGGTGCTGAGAGATTGCTTTGGGATAGCACTGTATGAGCTTGTTCTTCACTGAAAAGTCCCCATCTCTTTTAGGTGATGTGACAGCCCGTGAATACGCGAAATCACTGCAGTGCTCCTACGAGTAGTTTCCTAGCCTGCCGATGGGCTATCAACATGCTCTTTTTAAGCGATGCTTTATAAGCTCGCAAGTGTCGGCGGTGGTGGTGATGGTGGCGACTGCGATCTCACGCTGAAAAGTGGGCCGATCCTAGCGATAGTGCAGAAAGGGTCCAAGCTCAATGACATACCTGGGACGAAAAGACAGAAAGGAAGGAAGAGGAAGAAAGAAAGAAAGAAAGAGAGAAAGAAAGAGAGACACAAAGAAAGAAATACCGAGACAGAGATAGAAACTTATATTAAACATATAGATTAAAAATCGGACTCCTCGGTTCCTTTTCTACTCGTTCATTTATATATATATATATATATATATATATATATATATATATATATACACTTTTCTTTCAACTGTCATTGAAAAGAAAAGTGTACAATCATTGCATTCTACCGGTGCCAACATATGGGGCAGAAACTTGGAGGTTAACAAAGAAGCTCGAGAACAAGTTAAGGACCGCACAAAGAGCGATGGAACGAATAATCTTAGGAGTAACGTTAACAGACAGGAAGAGAGCGGTGTGGATCAGAACAAACGGGGGTACACGATATTCTAGTTGACATTAAGCGGAAGAAATGGAGCTGGGCAGGCCATGTAATGCGTAGGATGGATAACCGGTGGACCATTAGGGTTACAGAATGGATACCAAGAGAAGGGAAGTGCAGCCGAGGACGGCAGAAAGTCAGGTGGGATGATGAGGTTAGGAAATTCGCAGGCGCAAGTTGGAATACGCTAGCGCAAGACAGGGGCAATTGGAGATCGCAGGGAGAGGCCTTCGTCCTGCAGTGGACATAAATATAGGCTGATGATGATGATGATATATATGTATATATATATATATAGAGAGAGAGAGAAATAGAGAGCACGAAAGAAGGAAAGAGAAGGAAATACAGAGAGAAAGAAATAAAGAAACAGATAGAAACAAAGAAATAGATAGAAACAAAGAAAGCAAATCATCACGAATGTCAGATACACACACGGCAAGCTCCGCTTAGCCCCATTTTCTCGACAGGGGGAAGGCTGGTGATTTTTTTATATCTTTGAGCACCTTGAGAGCTGTTGGTGCCAATAAGTGACTTCAGGTACCTTACTTCTAATCTTGTTACCTGCTCCATCTCGAATCACCGTTGCAAGAATAAAGTGGTTCAAAATGAGTTGAATACATAACAATTGAGAGTGATCCCCGGCTTCATAATTTATTCATATGCACCAAGTGTTTTATACAGAATCATTGCAAAATGTTTGCTCCTGTGTTCGAGCCACACAGTACTCGCTCACACGTCCACTCACACTCATCGGTACTCGCTTGCACCCACTCGTACTGGTGCCAATCTTGAAGGCTGCTCAACTATTCAGTACCAGCCGTGTTGGTGTAGTGGCTTTGGCGTTTCGATGGAGGCAAAATGTAAAAACACCCGTGTACCGCGCATTATGTGCGTGTTAAACAACCCCAGGTGGTCAAAATTAATCCCGAGTCTGCCACTATGGCGTGCCTCATAACCACATCGGGGTTTTGGCATGTAAAACCTCACAATGAATTTTTTCCACCAATTCAGTGAACCGATTAATTTAGGCAAGCTGTCCAGTCTTGCCGGTATGGCATCTTTTAAGTCATAGTACGAAGCTCACATAGACCATAAGCACGACTTACAACAAACATTTCGAAGCATGCACATTTCTTATTGATAAAAGCAAACAAAACTGCATAGTAGCTTGCAACACGCGTATCGCTTTCATTTTAGTGAACATGTGAGCACATGTCCTACGCTCCGCGGCGGCTGGTTATGGTGTCACCAGTAGGCGACTAGCACAGGCTCGACAGTTACTTGAGTCGGCAATGGGGGGCCAGAAAAGCGGTGAACGCCAATCCACACAACGTTCAAGTTAGAAAAGAAAAAGCTGTAAGTGGCACCTATAGTTGCAGCTAGCATCAGTAAAGCTTATCGCAGTCACCTCGCGGTGACAAGTGGCTGCTGCAGATTGCAGGTTACATAGTAGCATTTTTGCTTTCATAAAGATGCCGTTTTTGCCTTCGCAGAGTGCAATGTGCAGAAAAATGTTCAATTATTTAACACATTGTGCCCTTAGTTTTGTTTTGTGGTTAGCTCCTGTGATAAGCGAAATCATTTATTCAAAGTAGCACCTTGTCGTGCTAACTGTTTGTGCACTTTGCAAAAATGACTTGAAGAGATACCAGTGATGTGCTTAGAATACCAACTCCAGGCTTGTGCGAACCAGTGTGATGTGCTAATAAAATGCTGTTGTGATATCTCAGCAGGCGAGTGCAGCCAAGTTGTCTTGGTAACTAACCACCAATAGATAGAGGCATATGTAATCTGGACTAGTGTTGTTGGCCTTGTGCCTGTTGTTTCCAAGATGCACACCAGCCAGCCCAACTTCTTTAGCAGTAAAGCCTTTCTACAGTGAAACCTTTCACATTAGCGTCGGGCCACGGCTAGATTAGGATTGCATGGATGTTGCAGTCATTCATTTTAGTCATCAGTCTGCTCTCCTGTTACACTAGCACTCGCCTCCATGCAAGTTGAGCCCCAGCATGGCGGCTTGTCACACTGAAATGCCTTGGGAACTGAGAAGGAAGCGTGGCATTTTGGAAGTAAAACACACATGTGGGTCATGCACTGCACCTGTTTTTCAGTGAACACGGCACAATCTTTGCAAGTCTACCAGTATTTTTGCTCATTGTGGCAAGGAACTGTTAGATGCCATGACTTCTTGATGGTATCCTACAGCGCCGTTTTCCGGTCACCACATTTGCTCTTTCCAGGCACGAAAAGTGGGCAACACTGAAGTCAGTGTGATCTAACAACAATGTGTTGCTTGCAGTACTTGCTGTGCCAGGTTTGTTGCTGCTTGTGTCCTGATGCAGAAGGTGGGAGAACAGAGAACAGTGCGATGCTTTTACGCTTACTCTCTCGGTCATTTTTTATGCTGATACTTGTTGCGTGGCGTAACCGCATAGTGGACAAGCGAATGCCAAGAATCAGCTGAGTTTAGTGAAGCCGTCGTAGTGCTAAGACACCAAGAAATGTCCGCACACTGCAGGTGTCTGGTGACTAATCTTCCTTTTGTGTATGTCCTGTTTGGTCGACAATGCCTTCATCAAAACATTCCATGACCGCCTTCTGCGTTACAGCCGCCTGGGAACCGAAACTGTGTTGTAGAAAAGCTGTCGTAGTAAATTATTTGGGGCCCTTTGAGGCTTGCCACTACCTTTTTCTCGGGTTTTGAGGTCAGGGACCTTATATAAAGAAAGAAATGAAGTCTAAAATGTGCCATTCGTTACTCATTCAAGTAAAGACCAAGCATTTCTTTTTATAATCAATATTATTTGTGGTATAGTACTGCAAACCTAATATTCATTGTTATATGCCTGTTTTCAATGTGATGTCCATTATTGTTTATCTCCCTTAGTTCTAATTTTATTCAAGCTTCTTTGATTTTCTGCAATGAATCACAAAATATAGGTTCCTCGGATTTTCCAAGACATGGTGTCAGTGGCTGGACATGCTTGCTTTTTTATGCTTATTGGTGCAGGCTGGGCTAGAGAACCTTGTAGCTGCTAAGAAGCCCGCCCCAGCCAGCCAGAAGCCCGCCCCAGCCAACCAGAAGCCCGCGCCAGCCAACCAGAAGCCCGCCCCAGCCAGCCAGAAGCCTGCCCCAGCCAGCCAGAAGCCAGCCACTGCTGGCCAGAAGCCAGCGAACCAGTCATCACAGCGGCCAGCATTGCGCCAGCCCAACAGACTGCCAGCTCCCAAGGCAAGTTTGAAAGAACGAGTCACATGCATATCAGTGCAGCTCGAGCTCTTTTTCAGTAGAGTGAGCGGCAAGACAGTTTGGGTGACATAACAGCGCTGAGCATGTCAACACTGTATGCCTTCATAGTCACTCTATATTGTACTTGCGTCGCTTGTCATGGGCTCAAATTTGACGCACATTGTGCTTACTGAAAGCATGTTAGAATTGGATCCCGTTTGACGTGATTTCACATTATTATCAAATTCACGAGCATCATCGAAGGCAGTCTCTAGCATACTCGAATTGAGTTGTCTAAAAACTACAAGAATAAACTGAAAAGTAAAACTTGTGTAACCTATTTTTACTTGGCGCTGTGCAAATTCATTTACTAAGGAGGTATCTCTGAGTAGGTGAAAGCCATGAACTGCAAAAGGTTTTTTAGCTCAAGGAAGAAGGCACAAGGACATGATCATGAAGGTGCCTTATATTAAACAAACATTGTATGCGCACAGCTACGAGCATTAAGATGGAAAACTGAGCGAGTTGGTAGGCATTCATGTTGATGTTTGTGCGACGCTCAGTGTTGGTCGAAGGACAACAAAAGTGCACTAGCACAATTGGCAGCCACAAGACATTAGTTATTTTTAATGTGAATCATTCCTTGGCTCATCTCGAGGACCTTACCGTAGGTAGTTCAGTGTCTCGCCTCGTTTCATCAGAAGGGAAGTTCGAGCGTCCTATTGTAGCGTCAAACCTGTGACGCTGAGCACACGCTTATCTGTTCTCACTAGCGCCAACGTCTCACGGCTAGAGCGCTAGTTTTCATTTGGCCGCACACTTGGCACTCATCACATTTGGCATGGTAACAGTTTCTTTCATTCTTGCCTCGGGGCAGCAAGTTATTGCGTCGTCGCAGCTGTTTCACATGCTGCGACTGGAGCAACAAAAATAGATGTAGTCGCAATATGTTTTAGAGGGCCCATTTCACATTACTGCGATTTCAACCATGCCGCTAGTGTGACACCCAAGTTTGCTTGCTGCCAGCTTTTGTGGCATATGCCACATAATTTTGTTAATATTATAGAAAATGTCTGTGTCATTAAATTAATAATAACCTTTAACAGCAGCAAATAGTGTGCATCTTTTGTAATTTAAAAACGTTTCGATGTTTAAATTTGTCTTGAATTGTGCAACAGTGGTTCTTGAAGTTCAGTTCGAAAAGACATGGTGGACGTTCGCAGCTACTCGTTCAAGTACGGTGGCTAGAAGGGGCACTGTGACGGACGGGGAGCTGCACAAAATAGCAATGAAAGACCATCCACCATAAGCGTCCAAACGTACATATAGTGACACCCAACAAACACCGCATGTGCAACACCGACATCGCGAGTGCGCCTACGGTGTCCTCAATAATTCTATAGCAATGAAACCATTTTGGCTGAATGTTGTTGCAGGTTTCGCTAACCTGCAATAACTGCAGACGTCATTCATGGCAAAAGCATCGGTGTGGTCGTCACCTTCCTCCTCATCCATAGCTTCAGCTGGTTCCGGCAGTACAGTCAGGTTATCAATGACCTCGTCTGTTTTCTGAACTCTCAACTGCATCCAGAGTATCCCGCAAGTGACAAAACGGCTTCTTTCCATAGAAAAACTTTGTATCCATGCGGGAACACTAGTAAAAAAAAGCATCAATTTGTAACTGCTAACGCCCACTGTACTATATATGTATACATCAAGTACACCAAACTATATATGTGTGTTCCGTTTTTTGAAATAAAGCCGCAGATTCAAAAGCTTGCTTCTAACACGCTCAGAACATATACTAAACATCGTAAAAAGCGCAACACAAATATATACAACAGGCGAGCAGAAATAAATGAAAAGCGAGTACATATCCCAATTCATGACGACTCTGCAGTTTTGCTGGAATTGGTACTAAAGTTTTAGATATGGTTCAAACTAAATTATACCCTGTGTTAGGGTGTGTGTGCGCGCGCCAAAAGAAAATGTTCAGCTGTTCAAGAGGTAGACATGCGAAACCGAGTGTACTAGTACTAGTACAGTGGGGATAATGGGTTAATACATCGGGTTGTAATGTCGACTGCAACACTGTGAGCACACGAGGGACAAGCAGGTTCTGTGAAGGGTGCACGCTGTCTCTCCGACAGCGCACGGCCAGCAAGTCTGAGGACGTGGCAGCCCTGACCGGGAGTCTGCAGAAGGTTGGCATCCAGGCAGAACAGAATCCCGACGCTGAGGAACAGGGCTTCTCGGCCTCTCTGCTGCCACCTGGGGTGCCCGACATCGATGTGGCCGACCTTGAGCAGCCCCAGATGTGCGCTCAGTATGCACAGGAGATATTCGACTACATGGCACAGCTTGAGGTGCGTGTGTTGCACCACGACGCAGCATACATCAGTGCATGTCTGCAGCAGGATCCTTAAAGGGTCACTTTTCTAACTTACGTTGACCTTGCTAGTGAATACCATTGTCTCTCGAATCCGCCAATTTAAGTAGAGATATCCCACTGATTCCCAGCTCCTTTTTAGCTCGACTCTGGTTATTAGTGGCACGAGCATAGAGTTTATTTCTTGCCTAGCACTTCCGGTTCGCCTCCCGAGACAACCGGGTAGAAAATTCAAAATAAATCGCGGAAAAATAGAAAAACAGTACAGTACAAATTTCATGGTTTTTATTATAGATATGTCGAAGTATAAGTTTAGTTACAAGTTGAGTTACTGAAGTGTCTCGAATAATTAGAATTAGAAATCATTGATTACCGGGGACGAAATGCAGTCTGTAAATCTTATCAAATTGGCATGTATTCTTAATTATGGGCGTGTGACTACGCAAATATTCGGTTGAGACACGCACAGTGTCGTTTGCACCGTTGAGCCCCTCGAGCTCAATACCACGCAAATGAACGCCTCACCTCATTCATTGTTCGTGCGACTTTGTCGTTACCGTCCCAATTTCATTGATGGGTGGGCAAACCTGACAATGAAGTAAAGCCTCCTCTTTGCCGTCAGCGCCGGCTGCGGTGGACCAACACATCGCCTGCAATGGCAATGCGCAGAGTGGTGATGCGCTAATTGGCCTTGCGATAACCCACCTTCCGTACACATGTATTTTGGACGAAAACTGGAAATAAAACTTTCTTTGTTGCAAAAGATTGCCACAAAACACAAGTCTACAATGAACCTGAGCTCATGGTATTCAGTGCAAAATAACGTCGGTAAGTGATTGTTTAGCTTTGAAGGGAAAATAGCACTAGATTCCTTTCGACATTCTATTGATCAAATAATTATTCTCCAGATCTTCGTATACTAGAACTAAGCAGAAATCAGTGCCGGCATACTAATTTGGAGTTCCCTTCAAAAAGTAAATCGGGCTGTAATCTTGATTTCCAGGTAGTACCCACGTTACTGATGCCTTGCGACATTACGCGATGTTGGGAGACTCCTCAGCATGTGTTGGACTGTGTTATCTTTCCAAAGATTTGCAAGCATTAAACTTTGGGATACATTTTCTTATATTTGATTCCATATTCAGCATTTTTTTGTTATTCCGATTTGCAATCTACTATTGGGTACTTGCACGGCCCTATTCTTAAGGTAAAAAAAATGTGGTTGATCCCTCTTATATAGGAATCGGCATAGAACACGAAAGTGAAACGTGTCTTCACAGAAGTAGTGTAATGTTTATTGCACATTGATATATAATGTCTATTGGTGTTTTGTGGCTAAAGCGCCCTTAGGCGTTGATGCACCCACGCTGACGCCTGGTGGCACGTCTCCTCCATCACGACTACCAACGTCGATGACCATGAGCAACCGTCGTGCATATGGAAGCTGCACTACGCTGCACACGCTAGCACAACGCGAAAGACGAAGCACGTAACTGACACACTAATACAACGCGCAAGACAAAGCACGTAACTGAATCGTCACCGAGTCAAATCAGCGCGTACAGCGCGTCGTAATTGCAGCCTCCGCGATCAACTTCAGAAACATTTTCAGAGCTAATTTCGGAGGCCACGCTCCGCTGTGCTGAGTACGGTGAACGCCACCTAGGTGGCGTTGGTAGTGCTTCTTGATGCCAGCGTCCCTTCGAATGCTGGCATCGAGGCGTCGTAGTGCTGAGACCACCGAAGCGTTCACTGTCGGTGCGCGTTAGTGTCATAATGCAGTACTTCTCTTTTCTGCTCGTAGGCGGCGGCACCGCCCCGAGCAAGAGCGCGGGTACACGGCGGAGTGTTAGATATATAAGGCGCGTCTGTGTAGCTCTCTGCAAATGCGTTTGTGGCGCAATGGGTTAAACGCTCGGCGATCTATCGTCGCGGACCGAGAGGTCGTGGGTTCGATTTCCAAATTTTGCATGTTTGTGGAACTTTTTCTTCTGGTTTCTTTCTTTGTATTATGTTCGTGTACATTGTAAGAACGTCATTCCGTATTTCCGTGACGGAAATACGTCAGTGAAGTCTTGGTGGACCCCGGCATAAAACAATTTCGTGTTAAAAAAAAGCAAGCCTGTAAACACGGACAGGGCATATGCATGCGATTAAGACCCTTTTAATGTGAAAACCATGTTTTGAGATTTGAAAACGTGCGCCATCTATCATAGCAAACATTTGGTGTTCCTCCATGACTTTCGTGATTGCGCGATCTTGGGGGCCATGGTGACGTTGTACCACTGTTTTGTTGCAACAGAATTTAAAAAATTTTCAGTGAACGCCCACTTGACTTTTATTGTGAACAAACAGGCAAGTAATGCTTGCAGATGTGGCATTAAATTGAACTTTCTGTAAAATGCCGCTGCTACATGAGATGTGAGCTCGACAAAGCCAGCCGTTTAGATGGAACAATCGTGTACAGTGGTGGGCAAAAGACCCTGTGAGCACATTTTGAAGCACTGCTCGAGTGACGTCAATTCTTGCGCGTGTTAGTTTCTATATTATTAGTCGACATGGCAATCGCATATGCCCATTGCACTGGAAGGGACATCAGGCTGGCGGTGCTGGCATTCTTTTGGGCAGATGGAGGTCTGTTACTTTTGCTCACGACTGTACGTACGGGGCTGCTATTATTTTTGCGACACAATAATTGGACAATGCCATCCTGTAGTGATGCACGATTGACTTGCAGACCAAGTGGCCTGTGCAGCCAAAGTTCCTTCAGCTGCAGCCGGTGGTGATACCCGAAATGAGGGCCATCCTCATCAACTGGATGATGATGGTGCACCAGCGTTTCCAGCTGCTCCAAGAAACATTGTTCCTGGCCGTCTCACTCACCGACAGATTCCTGCAGGTCAGTACATACTTTCCTCTTGTTCTAATGAAGGATTCAAGTGTAGGTAGTTACTCCAAGTATCTTAAATTGATATATCTTGTTATACATCTTGTTCCGTATCGCTACTTGTTCCTTGGCTAGTAGGTCAGCACATACTTGCCTCTTGTTCTAATGAAGGATTCAAGTGTAGGTAGTTACTCCAAGTATCTTAAATTGATATATCTTGTTATACATCTTGTTCCGTATCGCTACTTGTTCCTTGGCTAGTTAATACTTGTTAGAGTTAATACCTGTTGCGGTGTAATAGGGCACGAAATAAGGTAATGTCATTGTGATGCTATGCCAATTGGCATGGGAAAGTACAGTGAGAGTTTGCATTAAATTTACCTCCTGGCAATTTGGAGAGGTTTACCACTTTCCGCAAGCAAAACAATCGGGGGTTCGCAAATGTCATTTTGCAACACTTCTCTCACTTCCCGTGGCCCTGGTCAGCACATACAGCAAAAGGTGGAGCTGGCCGATTATTCTGAGTGGGAAAAAAGTTGTCGCAGTTTCACCTGAAAGGCGAAGCATCAATTGCGATAGCAAATTTGTAGAGAGCTATACGGAGTAATGATAGTAGCTTTATCAGCTGTATAAACTTGGACATGCAGCAGCACCGGCAGCACGCAGAACTGTTGTCGACGCCGTCGGCGTTTTGCCCGCGTTCGCACAAAATGCGTGCGGCGTTGGTGAGTGTTCCGGAGCCTCTGATATAAATAAGCACTTAGGTGCCGCAGCTAAACGTCGCCTCCCTTCCCCCCCCTCCCCCCCCCACGGCCTTTCATGCGTCAGAAGAAGGCGCGTTTGCTCTACATATATGGTGATTTTAAAGGAGGAAAGAGATGCCTACTTCTGCAGCCCTTAAGGGAGCACGGCACAGAACGCGCGTTTGTTCTCCGCCGTGCGTTCACTCCCCGTGAAAGCGCGCGTCCCTCGCGCCCTTTCACTCGCACATACAGCGTTCGGCGGCGCGCGGCGACGATTTCATCTCCATTGACGTCATACGGAACCTCACGGCGACGGCGACGCCGACGGCAGAAATCTGCTTTGGAGTGTCCATATAATTGCTATCGCAATAAAAAAACTCGTGAAAAGGAAACGTCGCCCGAAGCCCTAATGCTATTTACGTATGTTAGCTAGGAACGGATGCATGGCACACGCGGTGTCCGCACAAGTGTGCAGCTCACCAGCCCCAGCTTGGCTTAGCCAGCAACTGCTGTATTGACTCGGCTATGAACTAACCCAGGAGCGCCCTTCTGTTACTTCAGCTTTTGCCGATGCACTGGAAATGTAGCAAAACAAGCACTTCACTCGCTATGGTTGTAGTGGCACTAGAGCTATCGTGCCATTGGACAGGCATGTTCTCAAACTCGTACTTATCAGGTACACATATGGAGGCTAGCGGCAGTGTTGGGACAATGTAAGGAGAGTTCGTCGGCGACTTCAACTGACTCACTTTATTTCACTCATCGAACTCGGAAGAATAGTAAATGTCAGTCTAGCACATTTTACAACTCTTCTCTGCCAGCTATTCAGGCAGCCCTTGGTTATCTCGGTAGCACGTCGATGGCAATGATGACCACCACCACCCATTCTGCATTGATGTAATGAAAAGCATTGCCTCAGACGCCAAAGTATTAGTGGAAACTAAGGGTGTGCGTATATTCGAAACTTTCGAATAACAAATCGAATAGTGTCCTATTCGATTCGGTCTTCGGATCGAACAGTCACTATCCGTAATTGCGAATATTTCTCGAATAGTTTTCGAATATTTCAAAGCGTCAACTGCGCCCAATTAAACATCAGATTGGGACAAAGGTACGGTGAATTTTCACGCCCACGGGCGTATAATAGTATAGACATAAAACATGCGAGCTTGCGTAGTGCGGCAGGCTACGTCGCTTAGGTAGTGAGAAGAGGTAGTGAGAAGAGGAAGAGAAGAGGACACTGGCGGTGTCCTTCAAGGACGCTACGAGTTCCAAGAACGGCGCGGCAGCGTGGAGCACCGTCTCCAAAGACACCAGCGACCAACAACGCGAGCAGAGCGGGCCGAGCGCGTTGGCGATGCCGTTGGATGGAGGCGCGTCTTCTTCACAATCGCCCCCGCAGAAGGAGGGCCATCCTGGTGACCTAAGAGCTTGTTGGCAGAGAGTCATGGTAGGGCTTGACACGCGCCACGTGGACGAGGTCAGGTCCACGCCGGGGCATGTCGCCAGATGGAGAAAGTGGCTCGATGAGAAAATTCACCGGGGACGTTCGCTCCAAGACGTGGTAAGGCCCTTAGTACTTTGGAACGAGTTTTGAGGAAAGGCCTGGAATTTGGCAAGGAACACCCAGCCATACAAGAGACCCTGGGGCATACGTGGGACTGGGCAGTGAGTCGGCGCGGCCTTCCTTCTGGCGCTGTTGTTTTTTTTTTTTTTGACGTAAAGGTGCGTGCGATCTGGCGGCAGTCTTCGGCTTGTCGGGCAGCTTCGTACACAGGTGGGTACTCGGAAGCGTCAGGCGGGTATGGAAGGAGAGTGTCGATGGTACGCAATGGCTCCCGTCCGTATAGGAGGAAGAAAGGTGAAAATCCTGTAGTAGCTTGTATCGCGGTGTTGTATGCGAACGTTACAAACGGAAGTACGCGGTCCCAGTTCTCATGATCAGATGCCATGTACATCGCGAGCATATCATCGAGAGTGCGGTTAAACCGTTCCGTGAGCCCGTTAGTTTACAGATGGTAAGCCGTGCTCCTTCGATGAATAATGTGGCATTCCGAAAGCAGAGCTTCGACGACCTAGGAGAGGAAGGTGCTACTTCTATCACTGAGGAGTTCTCGAGGTGCGCCATGTCGAAGGATGAAGCGATGCAGGACGAAAGAGCCTATATCCCGCGCTGTAGCATTCGGTAGAGCAGCAGTTTCGGCGTAGCATGTCAAATGGTCCAGAGCAATTATGTTCCACCGATTGCCATTCGGTGTCATGGGAAGCGGGCCGTAGAGGTCAATGCCTACGCGATCGAAAAGTTTGGCAGGGCACAGAAGAGGCTGCAAGGCGCCAGACGGATATAAATGTGGTAATTTGCGACGTTGACAGTCAGGGCAGCACTGAACAAACTTTCGTACAAAAGTGTACATTCCCCGCCCCCCGCAGGGGCGTCTCCGTGAACGAGTGTTTGGTGTGTGGCGACACCACGGACCAGAGCACATGGGGGTAGGAACCTCCCGCGTCTAACCGTGCGCGGCTTAGCCGTGTCCGGGGAAAAGGGGATCTTGGGGTTGAGCCAACGTGGAGTGTTTGGACCTTTAGGGCCCCTCGGTGGAGGCAACACACCCCTTTGGCCTCGGCTTCACGTAGTTGGCATCCCCTGATTGACCTACCCGGGGGAAATCGGTAGTTGCCTTTTCCTGTCTCTCTCCAACCTTCGTCTTTCTCTCTCACTTTCCACCTATCCTGTCTTCTCTTTGCTTCCATTTTCCAGGCAGCAAGGGTTAACCTGGTGTAATTTATCCAACCTTGTGTCTATTACATTAGGTTATCTACTGGCATCTGCGTCTCCTTCGGGTCTCGTAGCGTCCCCTTGTTGGGCTCGGTGGTGGGCGGCTGGCATAGCTACCGAAATTATCGTTACCTTTATGGCTTTTTCGCGATTCCCCCGAATCATTGATCGCCTTCATAGACGAGGGCGCACCGAAGAAGTTTTCAAGTATTTTGGCCGCCATGTTGATAATTTTCCAAGATTTGACTTTATACATTCTGAGAAAGCAGAAAGGTCAGCAAGAATCGTGTCACCTTTCCTGGTTGCGAAATCACTGATGGAAGCTTTTGGCCCAGGTTATAAAGTTTCCCAGTTGGCAAGCGATGATCTACTTCTTGAACTCCGTGTTAAATGCAATATGTAAAGCTACCTAATCTTCTGTCTTTCGGGGCCATTCCAGTGAATGTCACCCCACACCATTCTATGAACACCATTCGCGGTGTCATCTCCGATGATGATGTAATGGAGCTAACTGAGACTCAACTTTTGGAGGGATGGAGTGACCAGAATGTCATCAATGTGAAAAGAATTAAGATGAGGCGTGATGGTAAAGAGATTCAAACCAAGCATCTTATCCTAACATTCGGCTCAAGTATGCTTCCTGAGATTATCGAGACAGGCTATGTAAAGATCCGAGTCAGGCCCTATATCCCAAATTCCCTCAGCTGATGCAAATGCCAGAGGTTTGGCCTTAGTTCTCAGAACTGCCGAGACCGAATAACCTGTGCCAAATGAGGTGATGAAGACCCATCTGAAGATTGTGAGAATACTCCACACTGCGTGAACTGTGATGGGGAGCACGCCGCATACTCGCCATCGTGCCCATCCTGGAAAAAAGAAAAAGAAGTCATGACAATCAAAGTGAAGGAAAACATATCGTTCAAAGAGACACGCAGGCGGGTAGTGTACCTGCCAAAGAATACCTTTGCCGAAGTGGCGCGTCAGGGGGAAGCGCCACAACTGCCTCCGGCGGCTGTCCGGCCCGCACACAGTGAGCCGGCGGTGACGCCATCCGGCCCCTCGGAGGCTGCAGCTAGCGCTGCGCCGCCATCCCAGAAGGGGCCATCGACCGCCCGGCTGGTGGCCTTAAGGGTCTCGTCTCTTGAGACGAGGCCTCCACGTCCAACACAGCGCTTGCAAGAGCGCGTGTCCAGCGCCTTGCAAGAGGCGATGGACATAACAACCAGCCAGACGGCGCCATCAGCGCCTAGGGAGCGGCGAGATTCTCGCGATCGCTCCTTTATGGACACGCAAATATTACAATGGAACGTTAGGGGTCTCCTTCATAACCTTGATGTCAAAGAGCTCCTTCCTAAATACCCTCCGAGGGTGCTGTGTGTCCAGGAGACGCATCTCAAAGCAGAAAACACAAACTTTTTAAGGCAATATGCCATTTCTCGCAAGGACCGCGACGACGCTACCGCCTCGTCGGGCGGTGTCGCTATAATTGTCGATAAAGGTGTCGCCTGTCGGCAATTAAACCTCCGAAGTTCCCTTGAAGCAGTTGCGGTCCGAGCAGTACTCTTCGGTAAGCTAGCCACAATTAGTTCGATTTACGTCCCTCCTTGTTATCAACTTTCCAAGACAGTTTCAAAGCTTCATTGATGAACTTCCTCCGCCATACATAGTTGTTGGTGATGTGAACACTCATAGCCCCTTGTGCGGGGCGATGTCATATGTAAGAGGCCGCCGGTGGCGCGAAAAAGAAAAGGAGCACGAGAAACACGGGGTTCCGAACGGCGCGAGCGCGCGAGGCGCACGAACCGAGGCATAGTCGAGGGATGAACGGCACTGTCCGTTGAGTTTCAACGTGGCACCGGGTCAGGAAGGTCGCATCTCCAGCTATGTTCTGGCGACGGGAGAATTGGGGGTCTGGTTGAGTCCGTGACGTTGGCCGTCCAAGGTGTGGCCGTCGACCTCGGCAAGTTCGGGCGAGGCTCCTGGACGGGCTGCAGCTTCTCACGGCAGGACCTGGCACCCCAGAGAGGATCCCCCTTCTGTGGCAGACCGGCACGTTCTAATCTCCTCGGGACGACACGTCGGCACTCCTGAAGAAGTTGCGACGCATCCCGACGCTAGGCCTAGGCAGGTGGGCCTAAGCAGCGCCGAGCGCCATCGCTGACGAGCGCATCACCGACGAGATACCGACGAGCTCACCACCGACAAACGAGGCAACGCGAGTCGTCGGCATCTACGGCAGTAACGACGCCCCGAACGAATGCGACTTGGACCCGACGAGAGGAGCTTCAAGTCGGCGGTCCGTAAGAGCCCATGTTTTTGTTTACGACGCAGTTAGGCCGGGGCCAAGGTGGCCAGACTCTGGCGAGCAAAAGCTAAGACTGACCGAGAAACTTTAAGGCGGAGCGAGGCTCCGAAACTGAGATAGTTTTGTTTAAGTAGTTTGTAGTTAATGTGAGTTTGCTGTTTGAGTTCCAGTGAAGACTTTTGTTGAATCAATTTTAGTTTCGTGTGCCTTTAGTTTTGAGTTACGGTTTTAGTGTTGTGTGCCGCGTGCTTCTACCGTTCTTGTAAATATTAAATCCTCGTTTGCTGTGCCGCCAGTCGTGTCTTTCCTCCATCGAGGGTAGCGCATGCACGCAACTCTCCGCACTCCCAAGTAAAGGTGACAGGCGACTCTCGTTTCGATGCGCGAGAACGCCTTATAGAAAATTTTCTGTTGTCTTCAAGTGCATCTATACTTAACAAGAAAGAGCCAACTTATTACAGCATTACACATAACACATACCCAGCCATTCATTTAAGTATCGTATCGAGTACTCTAATTCTGTATCTGGAGTGGTCTGTTCTCAGGAACCCCTTTGGGAGCCACCATTTCTCAATTATGCTAAACTTAACGAAGCAAGATACATGCTTGCCACATTTTCCTCAATGGAACATGGACTCAGCCAACTGGGAAATGTTCCGAGAGCTTACGTCTTTAGGCGGAGATGAAATTGGTGTTTTTAATGTAGAAGGCACTGTTGCATACCTAACAGGTTTCATTATTGGCGCTGTAGCTAAATGTATTAAGCAAACTAGCGGATTAGCTAATAAGCGTCGCATCCCGTGGTGGAATGACGAATGTCGGAAAGCGCGCAAAAATAAAAACAAAGCTTGGAGACTGCTTCGCAATTCTCCACCCGCTGAAAACCTCATTAATTTGAAACAGATCAAATCGCAAGGCAGGAGAACACGTCGACGTGCAAAGAGGAAAACTTGGGATAGGCACATCTCCAGTATAAATTCGTACACCGGTGAAAAAAAAAGTCTGGAATCGGGTCTGGAAAAGTCTGGAAATTAACAGGTCGGGAGTCACATCCCCTACCCTTAGTAAGTACACAAGGTGATAGCCTGGAAGATCAGGCGGATTGTGTAGGCGAACATTTTGAATATATCTCAAGTGCATCGCACTATACCTAAACATTCCTGAGATTCAAAGAACGCGAAGAGCGGAGACCCCTAAATCGCGAAGGCTCATCGAGTGAGGCCTATAATTGCCCAATTGCTTTAGCTGAACTTAAAGCATCTGTCGCTTGTTGCAGCAACTCGGCGCCAGGTGGCAACCGTATCGTGTACGAAATGATTAGATACTTACATTCCGAAACACTGAAAACACTCTTGTCTCTTTTTAATGCCATGTGGGCGGCTTACTGTATTCCGTCGTCATAGAAAGAAGCCATAGTCATCCCGATACTTAAACAAGGCAAAGAGCCGTCCTTAGCCAGCAGCTACAGGCCAATAACTCTAACAAGCCGCCTGTGCAAGCTGTATGAAAAAATGATAAACCGGTGGCTAATATGCTTCCTAGAAAACAACAAAATACTGGACACCTTCCAGTGTGTTTTTCGATAAGGTATGTCTACAACAGACCACCTTGTTCGCATAGAGGCATATATATAGATGCTTTCATACATAAACAGTTGTGTCTGTCTGTATTTCTAGACCTAGAGAAAGCTTACGACACCACATGGCGCTTTGGAATTCTCCGAGATCTTTCAGCGATGGGTGTTCTTGGCAATATGCTAAACACAATCGAAAGTTGCCTATCTAATCGCACATTTCGCGTAAGGGTGGGCAGAGCTTTGTCTAGGTCATTCACACAAGAAAATGGTGTGCCGCAGGGGGTTGTGCTTAGCTGCACACTATTTATTGTAAAAATGAATTCCCTGCGTACAGTCATCCCACGAACAATGTTTTACTGTGTTTATGTCGACAATTTGCAGATAGCCTTTAAGTCATGTAATATTGCCATCTGCGAACGACATGTGCAGCTGAGAATAGACAGATTATCCAAATGGGCAGATGAAAATGGTTTCAAAGTAAGTTCACAGAAGAGCACTTGCGTACTCTTTACAAACAAGAGAGGCGTAACCTCAGTGCCAAGTATTGAAATCAAAGGAGATGCGCTCTCTGTGAGCAGCAAGCACAAGTTTCTAGGAATAATTTTAGATTCTAAACTCACGTTTATTCTTCATCTTAAGCATCTGAGGGCAAAATGCTTGACGGCAATGAACCTTCTGCCGCGCACAACATGAGGCAGTGATCGAAAGTGTTTGCTTAACTTGTATAAACAGTCTTGTCCTCTCGCACCTTGATTAGGGGTCTATAATTTATAATTCCGCAACGCCAAGTGCAATAAAAATACTAGATCCCGTTCACCATCTGGGTATCCGTCTCGCGACCGGTGCTTTCAGAACAAGTCCTACCCAGAGCCTATATGTAGAGGCGAATCAGTGGTCACTTCATCTCCAGCGATCATATAGCAGTTTTACATATTATCTGAAAATACACGCGAACATTGAACATCCTTCTTATTCAACTACAAATGACGTGACCGCTGCCACACACTTCAGTAATCGACCGGCAGCGAGAAAGCCGTTCTCTTTGCGTGTGAGGAACCTCAGTGAGGAAATTGGTGTTCCACTTCTTGAACATTGTCCTATGGCTCCAGCGAAACAATTACCACCGTGGCAGTGGCAACTCATAGATTGCGATACATCGTTTGTAGAGGTCACGAAGCACGCACCAGAGGCACACATTAAAATGCATTTCCAAGAGCTTTAATCCAAGTACTCGTGCACAGAGTTTTACACGGACGCTTCTATAGTCGGATACAACTTTAGAAGGCAGCGGCATTTGCCCCTCAAAGGCGGATGCGCACCAGCCTCCACCAATAGGCGCGCACTTCAGGTGACGTCATGAGCCGGACGGCCGCTGTCCCCGCCGACGGAGAACATGCCTAACATGGCCGCCCTCGCTTCGAACTGGGCCGAGTCGCGTCAGCTCTCTGCGTCGCCCTTCGCCAGAGTGAATTCGAATTGTTTGTGGTGGTCTGTCATGCCGGAAATATTATTGTGAGCTTACGATGCACAATTTGTGCCGCGTGGTTTGTTCTGAGCCGTGAGCTGGCGAAGAAATATTGCAGCGAACATCAGTGACGCTGCGCTGCGCTTCGTGTGGAAACAGGATCCCGCGGCGACATGCCGCTGCAAACAAACATCCGGCGTGTTTGTTCCGTGGTGTTTTGTTTTGCTCCTAAGTGAAGTTACGACGAGGAGAGTTCCCCAAAGTCTGGTACCTACTGTGAGCGGCGGGTGTGCTTGTGTACTGTGCCCCTGCGTTTCTCGTCGGACGTGGTGAAGTGATGGAGCAAAACCATTATCAGGATAAATGAGAAAAGCATGCGCGGAAGAAACCAACCTGCGAGTTTCTCAACAGAAAAAATTTGTGAAAGCAACCTCCAACGCAAAGATTCGTTGCTGCCAGCTCAGCGTGCAAACGACCGATCATTGGCAGCAGTGTGATAAGATAGCCGAGCGTCTAGCAGCGTCGTTCGAGTGTTGTGTAGCACCGTCGATTGATTGCTTTCCACCAATGCTAACAGTCAGTGACTAACACGCGCTGCTTGAGCGAATGTCATTGGATTGTTAGCGGTCAGGCGTTTGGAAGCAGTGTTTGTTTCTTTAATGTCAGCCTCAATGCTAATATAAAATTGACTGATACACTGGGGTCGTTACAAGGGAGCTTGGCATGAATTCGCGTCGCTGTGTGGCTTAGAACTCTTCGCTCACTGCACGCGCCAGCTGTAGAAAGCCTGCTGTGACACAATCGTGCATAAGCTGTGCTGCCAGCGCTCGACTTGCTTTCCCACAACACAGCTTTGCGCTTTGTCGTGATATGTCGCTACTAAAAAATTCCTGTGACAGTGAAGGCAACAGAGCCAATATGTATATTAAAAAAGTACGACAAAGTAGGCACAGCTGCTTGTGAACTGACTCCTAATAGTTATACTCGCGTCTGCGTTAAATGTGTGTGCGTGTATTCTTGTGTGTTTGTTTATATTTGTTATTTTGCCCTTTTTTGTATTTTAAATCTTAGTTTTCGCGCTCGCGTTTGTGTTCATGTGTGTGAATATGTGAGTTCTTCTGTGCGTGTATGTATTTATTCCTATGTCTATCTTTTTATTGTTGCATTTGTTCTTGTAAGCATGATGCAGCCACGTGTTTCTTTACAATTCCATTAACTCGTTTTATTCAAAGCACCAAGTCCTGTGAATAGCAGGGCTGGCCTCTTCGACGTCATTAAAGCCATTATCTCTTGTCTACCTTGCCTCGTCAGTCTGTCACCTTGCTTTGTTTTCTCCTACTATTGTGACCTTGCTTCTTGTGCTGTTGCCGCAACGTGATTAACCAACTTGCACCAAAGAAAGTTTTATCAGCTGTGACAACAGAAACATTGACAGATACGAAATGTTAAAACCATCACGTGGCTTGCACAGTTACTTCGTCTCTTACCCTTGTTAATGTGTTTATGCATGAGTGCATATGGTAGCTTGGCAGAAGTGCACATGAAAAGGTGCCATATTGTGAAACAGCACCTTGCTATGTTGTTGCATTCAGTCTTAATAAACAGATTGTTTTGCTGCCCGTCACATGTGGTGGTACACATATATAACATTGTGCAGTGGGGTATCATTTCCTGTCTTGACGCTTTCATCATTACAAATGCAGTTTTCTAGTGAATGGAGTCCAGCAAAGGAGTGCTGTGAGAGCTTTTGCAACTTTCACCATTTATTACTTCACCTATATCACTGTCCGAATATGTCCGTCACTTTGCCTACGGCTTGTAATGAACAAAGTGACTCACTAAAACACGTTCAATTTTGCTGAGCATTTTTCCGGTACGTAAATATGACAAAAAATGCTATCAAAGTTAATCACGTTAATAATTGTGCTTGCATTCGCATTACTTGCTCGAGTCAGATTAATAAATTGAAAATTGGCTATGACAACACTTCAATTTCCAGTGCAAACTGCTAACAGAACCATAAAGCGTGCTCTGACTGCTGCTATTTCACTATGGGGCGCGTAAAACTCGACGGTGGCTGCCCGAATGAGCATTTTGAGCCCGCCAACGATAATCAGGGTTAACAATAGTGTTTCAATTCAGATATGCCAGCATTTAAATGTGTTTCTATGCCACTTCTTGCACAATGTGTGCAGGACGTTGCTTATCAGAATTGAGCTTCTATTATAAGGAATATACCATAAATGGAACTGCTCATTTATTTGAGAGGTCACGTAATGGATGGTTGTCTGTTGCGAACCCACCGGCAAAATTTTGGTAGCCCTAATAAGGGCTGTTCTTTCGTTAATAAGAAGCCTTTATGCTTCGTCGAGTGGCTCAATGCCAGACAGCTCGCAGTAGGAGTCGCTTTCTTCAGTGTCATCTTCACCCAGCTGCATGATGATGAGTTGAATGTGCTCACTCCCAGACGTGTCAAGTCTGAACTTTGCCTCCAAGGCCATCACATGCTGAATGCTCTTCCTCCAGTGTTCCGCCGTTACCTGCTAGATTTTCTCCCTCAAGATGACGTCGACCGTGGACAGCTTGAAGTTTCTGTTGTCCGCAGCGATGCCATTTTTGACCTTGGCCCACACAAGCTCAATGGGATTAAATTCGCAGTGAAACGGCGGGAGCCTGAGTACAATGCAACCGGCCCTTACAGCTGTGTTGTCTACGATGTATCTCAGAAAGCGTGACTTTACAGATGCCACCAGCTCAAGCAGCTGCTTCTTTATCATCCTTTCACCGTAGGTGATGTTCTTGCTTGTGAGCCACTCCTGTATCTTTTCCTTCTTCCAGGCCGTCGTCGGCAATTTCTCTTCTCGCCGGCTATGGTAAGGTGCATTGTCTAAAACAATGACGCTACCAGCTGGCAATTTCTGCAGAACGTCATTGAAACAACCCTCAAAGCGATTGCCGCCCATTTCCTCGTGGTAGTCGCCTGTTTTTTTTGGCCTCGGAATACATCCACGCAGCCGTCGTCGAAGCCATCCTCGCTGCCGATGTGCGTCACGATCAGGCGCTGACCTTTCCCAGAAGGTTATTTTAGACCCGTCGTCAGGCCATTTGTTCGAGCGAACAGGCGTCCGCGCTTCTGCACCACGGCGTCTGTCCACACGATCGACCGAGTGTGTCCCGCCGTCACCCATGTCTCGTCCAGGTAGGAGATCTTTAGGCCTTCCACCCGGTAGCGCTCCACGTCACGGAGGTAGCGATTCCGCCAATCGGTGATGTCATCCCGGTCTATAAGCAGCGAGTTGCGGCTTCTCTTTTCATGCTTGAAGCCGATCTCGGCAAGCAGGCGACGCATAGTACACCACCTTAGTGATGGTAGTTTCATACGCTCCGAGATCTCGGTAGTTTTCTTCTCGACCGCCGGTATCTCGTTGCGGCGAAAGAAATCGTGCACACATGGCCTCAGCGCGCACAACGTGAAGCTGTCAAACTTCGCGCTGCGTCTTCTCTTCACCGCATTGCGTGGGCGCTTTCGCGAGGGCGTCGTCAGTTTGCCACCCGAAAAATCCGAAGCTTTAACTTCCTCCCTCACCCTGAACACAATCCTTTCGCTGACACCGAGCATGTCGGCGACAAACTTGCTCGTTTCCTCCACGCTGCGTTCAGGCTGCCTGTTACGCCAAAACGTGTAGCAGTGGAAGATCACGTTGCGTGAATCGCTGTTCAGGATGTGGCCACTCTTGTTCTTGCCGAGGCTCCTTGGTGGTGTGGTCATCGAGGCGACACAAGGCTCGTTCGGCAACAAAGGGGCACGTTCCGATGTCACCTCGCTGGGCTCCATGGCAGAAAACTGGCATGGAATGCCCCGCGCGATCGTGCGCGAACTCACAAGATCGCAGGTTCGCAACCTCGAAAAAAAAAGAAAAAATATATTAATTAAAAAGTAAGCCTAACACATTAAAAATAAGCTTGTGCAAGCACACAAAAATTATATATGAATCTTATGCTATTAAGCCAGCGACTGCTTTATAATTTCGCGCCCGCTGCCGTCGATCTTGCTCCGTAGCAGACGACGCACAGCGTTGTAGAAGGCACGGAGTTACTTTTCTCTCGCGATCCGGCATGTGCATGTGCATTTCCATCATGATAGTTTTACCAAACCACTCATCAAGATACACAAATCTTATTTATACCGACAAATACGCGTTTTAGAAGCAGTCAGGATTTTTTGAGCGGGACTATTTCTTTAGTCGCGGAGAAATTGGCTGCTGCGCCTCGGTCAACTGGGCGGCGCCTCTCCTGTCTTCTAAAGTTGTACCCGACTATAGGTCACATGCGGGGATGTCGTATGCAGCCGTCGGCCCATTCTTGTCGGAATCCGGTGTACTCCACCAGGAAGCAAGTATCTTTACGGCTGAGGCCTATGCATATTGTCGGCTGTGAATCGTATAAGAAAATGAAAACTCCAAAAAGCAATTATATTTACAGACTCCCTAAGCGTCGTGAAAGCCTTGATGTCACTCTGCAAACACAACAATCCTGTACTCACTCAGCTCTATTCCATTCTATGCAGACCATATATATCAAACCAGCATGTCATTATATGCTGAGTGCCGGGCCATAGAGGCACTGAGGGTAATGTGCGAGCAGACCAAATGGCCACATCAGCTGCATCGCACGCTACTAATCATACAGTAGCTGTTCCTGCAACAGACTTGAAACCTTTCTTGCGAAAGAAACTGCGAAGCCATTGGGAACGCTTGTGGGACGCAGAAACAAATAATAAACTTCACTTGATTAAACCACAGTTAGGTTTCTGGCCCCCCCGTTACAAAAACACGAACTGGTGTCCTATTCTGTCGTCTCGGAATAGGACAAACATTTGGCACTCACAGTTTTTTGCTTACTGGTGATGAACCACCAACCTGTGGTAAATGTGGTGAGAGGCTCACCGTCCGTCCTTGTGGAGTGTCGGAATGCCGAAACTGAAACATATTTTCCGCAAGCGTACCGATATCATGTCCCTCTTCATCCCATTATGTTTCTTGGTGAAGAACCACTGTTTACCACCAAAGCAGTCCTCGGTTTCTTGTACGAAGTTGTTCTACATGTTATTAGCCCAATGCATTCGTAGCGCATCCTCTCTCTAGAAGATGCCGCTGTGATAGTAGTTCTGTATAGCACATACGTCCAGGCCCTTGTGTTTCAAGGACTCTGTTCAGGTAGAAGTGCTTCTCGCCAATTTTTATATCTTACATATTTTGTATATCATCATTCTTTAGCAATGCAGTTTTTTATGTTCATAGTACATGTCACTAGTCATTGACATTATCTTGCTACATGTTGATTTTACGCACTTTACAATGACTATTTTAGGCCCCTTTACAGTCCCGTCACATCTTCTCAGAATTCATCACTTCACTGCGAACTAACAAACACTGGCATGGCGCTCTTTGGCCATACCTGGCCCTTGCGCCACTAAACCACACACATTGATTCATTGTACATTCCCCGTCAGTAGTAGCGAAGGCTTATGCTTTCGTAAGTCTTGAATACTCCGGCGTGGCCACATTGCGGATCGTCGTGAAAGGGGCACAGATTTGGGATCTTAAGCTGCGGGGAATGACTAATAGCCATCTACGGCCTTCGGGAGCGTAGTTGCGTCGGTGGAGCAGCTGATCACGAATGGCGAAATGAACAGCTTGCCGTCTAAGGGATCAGGATACAGGGGTGGTCGATGATCTAGAAAGATAGGCGAAAAGAGAAGCGATCCACGGGTCACGGCGTTGTTCGGTGCCAATCGAGTCAAGGTCAAGATTTATTTTATTTTTATTTTAATCATACTGTCAACCCTCTGTTGAGGGTTCTTACAGGGAGGGTTTTAAATAGAGACAAATCATATATACAGGTACATCAAGCAGAAGCGAAATCACAGAAATACGTGTTTAACGATTTTTCAAATTCACAAACATCACTGGCATTTGCCACAAAGCTTGGTAACGCATTCCAAAGTTCAATCACGGCGGGGAACAAAGAATAGCGGAACACATCACTGTGAGCAAAGTATGGTTGCAAAGCATATTGGTGATTGACACGACTGCTTCGTTTCCCTGGGAGTTGCACGTACTCATCTTTGTTAATTTTCAAGTGACCATGTAGTATCCTGAAAAACACTTTGAGCCGATTCTTTTTCCTTCGTGTTTCTAGTGTTTCCAATTCACAGGACTGCAACATCTTTGTGACAGAATCTAATCTGCGGTACTTTACGCATGTGAAGCGCGCAGCACGACGTTGAACTTTTTGTAGCCTTGTAGTCAATGCGTTCTGATACGTGAGGGGGTGAGCGCAAGTGGTTCCGCAGGCCGAGTCTGGAGGTAGAGGTGAACGGGACAGAGCGTCTGCGTCAGTGTGCTTGCATCCGCAGTGGTTGACGACGCGAATATCGTACTCCTGGATCCAGAGTGTCCAGCGTGCTAAGCGGCCAGATGGATCTTTCAACGTGGCGAGCCAACAAAGCACGTGGTGATCCGTTCCCATATGAAATGGGCGGCCGTATAGGTATGGCGGAAGTTGCCAAGTGCCCATACCAGAGCCAAGCACTCTTTTGCACTTACGCTGTAATTGGCCTCTGCTTTTGTCAGCGTACGACCCGCATAGGCGACCACGTATTCGGAGTAGCCGGACTTGCGTTGCGCGAGGACGGCGCCAAGAACGACCCCGCTGGCGTCTGTATGTACCTCAGTTGCAGCTGTCGGGTTGAAATGGCGAAGAATAGGTGGAGAGGTAAGAAGACGACGCAGTGTAGCAAACGCGGCATCGCATGCAGGGGACCAGGAGGAGAGGTTCACGCCACCGCGTGGAGCTGGGCCATGTGGAGCTGGGCCAAGGGCGACATGATTGATTCGAAATTGCGGACAAAGCGCCGAAAATATGAGCACAGGCCCACAAAACTGCGTAGTTTTTTGACGTTAGTAGGCTTCGGGAACTGAGCGACTGCACGAAGTTTCGCAGGGCGCGGTAGAACGCCGTGCTTGGACAAGGTATACGTGAGGCCTAAGATGGTCAGTGCCCGCGTTGGGAAGCGGCACTTCTTGAGGTTCAGTGAGGCATGCTTCGCACCGCACCAGAAACTCCGCACCACACGCTCCAAACGCTCGGCATCAGACGCACCAGACGCTCCGCACCAGACGCACCAAACGCTCCGCACCAGAAACTCATTAAAGTTTCAACCTCAAAACTGCGCAACTCGTGTTCCAGGTAGGGCAAGCTAATGAGGTTGATCTTACGGTATTCCTTGAATCATATAGAAGCCATTCGCAAAAATTTGTGGGACAGAACTGTCAAAACTAATCAAGAAAAATTAAGGGATATTCGAAATTATAACGTGGGAAAGATTGAGGAAGCCGTAAAATATGGACGCAGCATTAAATCAGTAAGAAGAAAGCTTGGCATAGGACAAGGCAAGATGTATGCACTGAAAGATAACCATGGTAATATCATCAGCAATTTCGATGACATAGTAAAAGCAGCGGAAGAATTCTATACTTGTTGTTTTCACTGGAAGCGCCGGTGGAACAAGAAGAGAAGAAGAAGAAGCGTCGGCGAGCACGAGGGGAGAAAACGGGGACTCTCGCCTGTTACCAGGGTCTGCACGGCCCGTATCAGTGCTATTAAAAGCCTTTCTCCATTATATCGACGGAATCGAGTTTTCTGCGGCTTCCGTATGCCATAATTCCACAATTTTGGTGCCGAACTACCCGGGATAGACCAACCGACGGCTACGAGTTGCCTGCAGGAAAATGGAGAAGCTCAAGGCGAAGCGGACTTCCCGGCGATCCTTAAACAGTCGGATCATCAACGAGGCAAGTGCCTTTTTTCGTAGCGACTCCGCAACGCATGAGCAGCTCGACTCCATCTACGAGAGGCTGAAGGCAAATAATAACGAACTAAACAAGTTAATGTAGAACTAGAGAGCCCAATCACGGACGAAGAATTCCAAGCCGAGTACGATACAGTCTTGGAATATGAGGACAACGCGTCGCGTACCCTTGCTGAGCTGACGAGCAGGCGGGACCGCATTTCAAGTGACACTGCGCACCCAGCCGAGGGTTCAACGTCGGCTACCCATACCATTGCGTCACCATCGGAAAGGACGGGAGCCAAGCTACCAAAACTCACGATCACTCCCTTCTCTGGAGATGTGTGTAAATGGGTGCAGTTTTGGGAGCAATTTGACCAGATTGTTCACAACAATGCGAGTCTTACCGCCACTGAGAAGTTTCATTATTTGCGACTATTTCTCAAAGGAGACGCTGCTTCAGCGGTCGCGGGTCTTCCAACTACGCAAGAATGCTATAAGGACGCCATAGACATGTTGCAGAAGCGCTTTGGGGACAAGACGCGCCAAGAGCAGGAATACTTCGCAAGGTTACGACACCTGACTCCTGTTCGTTCATCTGGTGACACAAGAGCCCTCCGACAACTCTACGACCACGTACTCGTCAACATCCGAGGCTTGGAGTCATTGGGTGTGGACAGGTCGTCGTTTTCGTCCATGCTCTGCGACATCATCCTTAAGGCGGTGCCCCGAGACGTCGTAGTTAACTACCATCGTGCATGTGCTGCGCAAGTCGAGAGTGCTACCCAACGAAAAATTACCCAATGAACTTCAAGAAGAATGGCAAGGTTGGGTACGGCAGCTCCCGCAACTGCAGGAAATAGTTATTCCTCGTTACCTTGGCGGAGGAAGGAAGTTGCCAAGTGAGATGCACCTGCATGTCTTTTGCGATGCCAGCCCAGCTGCGTACGGAGTGGCGATTTGCGTGGTTGTGGCCACAGATGAACGACCCATGTTGCTGATCTCCAAGTCACGTGTGGCTCCTATAAAGAAAACAACGCTACCCCGCTTGGAGCTTTTAGGTGCATTGGTTGGCACAAGACTGCTGACATACGTCAACAGTGCCCTAAATAACATTCGTATTGAGTACATTATGTGGACCGACTCTACTATTGTATTGTCATGGATACGAGGAGACTGCACAAGATGGAAACAGTTTGTGGCTAATCGTATCACGGAAATTAAGAGCCGAACAGAACCATCCCGGTGGAGATATTGCCCAGGATTGGAGAATCCATCTGATTTGCTAACGCGGGGAGTGACGTTAGACAAGGTGACTTCGTGCTCAAGATGGTGGCATGGTCCTGACTGGCTACACGGATCCATGGACAAGTGGCCTCTCCAACCGCCTTTGACGACGCTGTCAGAAGTGAGATAGCAGATGTTCAAGTAGTAATGGAAGCCAAAGTACACAGTCCAGTTATATGCCTTCAGCGTTTCAGCAAGCTTCAGCACCTATTAAGAATAACAGCTTGGGTGTTCAGATTCACAGTCCGTTGTCGACACAAGACAGAAGAAATTGGCCACCTGAAAGCGACAGAAGTAATTCGGGCCGAACACTACTGGGTCAAATGCGTCCAAAAACAAGAATTTTACGCAGACTTCAACTGCATAGCACGAGGACGACCCCTAGAACCTTCGTCGCGCATTGCCGATCTCCGCCCGTTTATGGACGCCGACGGAATCCTCAGAGTCGGTGGACGTCTGTCACTTCTGAAGTTACCGCTAGGAGTGAAGCATCCAATAATTCTCCCCGCAAATCACCATTACTCCAATCTGGTGGCCATAAGAGCTCATCAACAAGTCTTACACGGAGGTGTACGAGAAACTCTTACACAGATCAGAGAGTACTACTGGATTTGTCGAGCGCGTGTTCTAGTCAAGAAGGTTATACATAGCTGCAATGTGTGCAAACGTTTCACTGCCAGACCAGGAAGTGCTCCGACCGCTCCTTTACCAAGTCACCGAATGGTGCCGACAAACCCTTTCGAAGTTGTTGGTGTTGACTTCGCTGGACCTCTCCCTAGCACGCGCGCAAGACGGTGACGCCAAGTGCTACGTTACACTTTTCACGTGTGCCGTGTCGCGAGCAATCCACCTCGAACTCGTTTCAAGTATGACGTCCGAATCATTCATATTGTGCTTGCGGCGATTTGTTGGCCGAAGAGGACTACCCTGCGTTATCTATTCTGACAATGCAAGGACATTTCAAAAAGCGTCAGCAGATTTAAAGAGACTCTTTGACATGTTCACGGCAAAGGACGTGACGAACCACCTCACCTCTAACGGTATCTCGTGGAAGTTTATAGTGCCGAATGCTCCTTGGTGCGGAGGATGGTGGGAACGGCTGGTCCGATCTGTGAAGACTTCTCTGCGTAAAATTCTTGGCAGAGCCTGTCTCAATTTCGAAGAAATCGCGACAGTGCTGACAGAGGTCGAAGCAGTAATCAACTCCAGGCCTCTAACTTTTGTCGTGACAGACGAAGGAGAACCGTGCACACTGACTCCAGCCGACCTGTTGCTTGGACGACGACTAACTGCTATACCCTACGATACGGTTGAAGTTGACAGTAATTCGAGGCGACCAGATACCATTTGTCGAAATGCCTACAGAAAGCTTCTAACCGAAAACTTCTGGAAGCAATGGCGAAAAGAATATCTACTGCAACTACGATCTGCTCATTTCGCGGCCAATCGACCAGCTACGGACTTCAAGGAAGGCGACGTTGTTATCGTGCATTCCGAGACTTCACCCCGTCAACTATGGAAACACGCCAGGGTGATTGAAGTATTCAGAAGTTCAGACGGTCATGTCCGTTCATGCAAGTTGAAACAACAAGGAGGTCTTATTATAACGAGGCCTATCCAAAAGCTATACCCGCTTGAACTACGTGATTAATTTCACTGCGTGGCCGGGAATGTTGTTTTCAGTGGAAGCGCCGGCGGAACAAGAAAAGAAGCGTCGGCGAGCACGAGGGGAGAAAACGGGGACTCTCGCCTGTTACCAGGGTCTGCACGGCCCGTATCAGTGCTATTCAAAGCCTTTCTCCATTATATCGACGGAATCGAGTTTTCTGCGGCTTCTGTATGCCATAATTCCACATACTGACCTGTACAGTGCCCAAAACTGCCAAGCTACTTTCATTCAAAATAGTGATGAACCGGATAAAGAGGCTCCTTCTACTAACGCGCTGAAGTTAGAAGGGCCTTGAAAGACATGACCAGGGGAAAAGCTGCTGGAGAAAATGGAATAACAATAGATTTAATCAAAGATGGAGCAGATATCATGCTTGAAAAGCTTGCGGCCCTTTATACGCAATGCCTCACAACTTCATGTGTACCAGAGAGCTGGAAGAACGCCAACATTATACTAATCCATAAGAAGGGAGACGTTAAAGGACTGAAGAATTATAGACCCATTAGCTTGCTTTCAGTATTGTATAAAATATTCACCAAGATAATTTCCAATAGAATCAGGGCAACACTTGACTTCAGCCAACCAAGAGAACAGGCTGGCTTCAGGAAGGGATATTCTACGATGGATCATATCCATGTCATAAATCAGGTAATAGAGAAATATGCGGAGTACAATCAACTTCTCCACATGGCTTTCATACATTATGAAAAGGCATTTGATTCAGTAGAGATACCAGCAGTCATAGAGGCATTGCGTAATCAACAAGTACAGGAGGCATACGTGAATATCGTAGCAAACATCTACAAGGATTCCACAGCTACCTTGGTTCTCCACAAGAAAAGTAGAAAGTTACCTATCAAGAAAGGGGTCAGGCAAGGAGACACAATCTCTCCATTGCTATTCACTGCATGCTTAGAAGTATTCAAGCTCTTAAACTGGGAAGGCTTAGGAGTGAGGATCAACGGTGAATATCTCCGCAACCTTCGGTTTGCAGATGACATTGTCCTATTCAGCAACAATGGAGACGAATTACAACAAATGATTGAGGACGTTAATCGAGAAAATGTAAGAGTTGGGTTGAAGATGAATATACAGAAGACAAAGATAATGTTCAATAGCCAGGCAAGGGGTAAGGACGTGTTTTTGGGCTAGTTGGTTCTTCATCATCAAGTAATAGACAGTGCCAGAATATACACAGGACCAAACGACGAGTAACGAGACAGACACAGGGCGCGCCCTGTGTGTACTCGTCGTTTGGTCCTGTGTATATTCTGGCCCTGTCGATTACTTGCTGGCAAGGGGACAAGAATTCAGGATCGCCAGTCAGCCTCTAGAGTCTGTAAAGGAGTACGTTTATCTAGGTCAGTTACTCACAGGGGACCCTGATTACGAGAAAGAAATTTACAGAAGAATAAAATTGGGTTGGAGTGCATACGGCAGGCATTACCAAATCCTGACTGGGAGCTTACTACTGTCGTTGAAAAGAAAAGTGTGCAATCATTGCATTCTACCGGTGCTAACATATGGGGCAGAAACTTTGAAGTTAACAAAGAAGCTCGAGAACAAGTTAAGGACTGCACAAAGAGCGATGGAACGAAAATCTTAGGACTAATGTTAAGAGACAGGAAGAAAGCGGTGTGGATCAGAGAACAAACGGGGATAGGCGATATTCTAGTTGACATTAAGCGGAAGAAATGGAGCTGGGCAGGCCATGTAATGCGTAGGATGGATAACCGGTGGACCATTAGGGTTACAGAATGGATACCAAGAGAAGGGAAGCGCAGTCGAGGTCGGCAGAAAACCAGATGGGATGATGAAGTTAGGAAATTTGCAGGCGCAAGTTGGAATACGCTAGCGCAAGACAGGGGTAATTGGAGATCGCATTGAGAGGCCTTCGTCCTGCAGTGGACATAAAATATAGGCTGATGATGATGATGATGATACCTTCTGGTGGGACCGCATTCCGCAGCGCCCTCTACGACGGCACCGACCGAGCTGTAACCGAGTCGAACATAATCTGGACGGGAGCTGGCAGCGCTTTCGCGCGTGTTGTGGGGGGAGTGTCAGCACCTCTCTTGCTTATTCTTACACTGTGCTGGGAAGTCGCGTTTGCTCTCTACAGTGGGTTCGCTCCCCGTGAAATCGCGCGTTCTTTGCCCTCGCGCGCTTCTACTCGCACATACAGCATACGGCCAATGAGAGCTTTTTTTTTTTTGCCGGTCGCGACCATCGACGAGTGAGCTCTTCACAGCTTCGCTGTAAAATACGAGCCACCGCACGCTGTTTGCCAATCTTTCTCGCATCGCCAGCCTAAAACATTGTGCATTTGACTTATGATTACTTTGAAAATTTAGCACTTCCCAGCCAGTCAACACCATCCCGTTTCCTCCTCTGAACAGCCTGACGTAACTACAGTGCCATCGGCGGTGCATTGAGGGAAGGTTCTAGGGGGTGTTTGTTTTTCCCGCGTTCGCAGTGAATGCGCTCGGCGTCCGTGACTGTTACCCGTGCCTCTGGTGGTGTTGGTTTTCCCTGCGTTCGCAGTGAACGTGCGCGGCGTCTGTGACTGTTGCCGGTGCCTCTGGCGGCGGCTCGGAGGTTTTCGAAAGAACTGGAGACTCGTCGAGCAGCGTCGGAAGTCCTTGCCACCTTCTCGCCTCGCAACGTTTCTATATAAATAAGTGTGTTTGTAGATGTGTGCTTATCGGGCTTAACGAACTTCTGCACGTGCAACACATGCACGCTACATCTACAGTGCATTCACAACCGACGTGGTGTGCCTGGATGTTGTTGTGCACCCAACTGCAATTCCAAGTACGCGGGGGGACCCACCGTTCGCGTCTACAGGTTCCCGACCAACGCCGCTGAAAGAGCAGCGTGGACGTGCGCCGTGGCGCGTAAGGATTTTGCACCAAAGAAGTACTCAGTGGTAAGGAAGCCCGACCTCCTCTTTCCATTCAGTTTGCTCTCATAGTTGCTTTTTTTTCGGTCGCATAATTGTGAGGACTGCACGGTATTTATGTCGGTAATTTACATGTAAAATTATGTCGCATTTTAGCTCCGCGAGATGCACTTTCACCCGAGTGACTTGCTCACATCAACGAGCTACGCGGACACGGACACCGGCAAG